>NW_023626242.1:0-3013 GCF_014905685.2 Nematolebias whitei
CATATCAAACTAGATTGGCTGTTGATTTTCTCTTGGCGGAGAGAGGAGGGGTTTGTTCTATGTTTGGACAAGAATGTTGTACATTCATTCCTAATAACACAAGTCCAGATGGTTCATTTACAAGAGCTCTTAATGGCTTGAGATCATTATCTGAGGAGTTGGCTGAAAGATCTGGAGTTGAGAATCCCTTCAGTGATTGGTTCATATCAACTTTTGGAAGATGGAGGGCTGTCATAATTACAGCTATGATTACAATACTTGCAGTTGTGATTATGTTGATTTTTTGTGGATGTTGTTGTGTTCCTTGCGTGAGACATTTGTGTTTGAGATGCATAAGTAGGGCAGTTGATGATAGATTCCCTCAGCCACCATCTTATCAGATGAGCATACAGGTAGCAGAAGTTTTACCCCTTACAGGTGCCTATGAAGATGAGGACGAGGATAAAGATGCCTGACTTCACTACGTTCCTGCAGTGTCCCTAGTTCATGTTGTTCGCTAAGGATAAAACATGCCAGAAATATATATTCCACACACTAGAGGCGTGAGATTTATAGAAGGGACAAACGGTTGCTCTCGATTTGGTTTTTTATTACTTTTTTATTACATTCTTTAAGAATATAAGCTTTGACAATTACAGTATATGGTAGTACGTTAGCTACTGATTTTCTATTAGTAATCAGTGATTGTAGTTATTTTTATACACTGGGGGTTTTATAATCTGGTGGGTTACATTAGAATTAGGAAGAATAAGGGGTGGGAATGTTAGAGTTTTCCATTGTGTACACCGTAGTTATAACTACAGTTTTCTTACAGATATCATATATAGGATTTTTTGTTGACATGATATTTATCATGTCAAAAGGGGAATTGAAATATATTTCTATCAGTATTATATTTTGTTATGTTACTGAAAGTCGTGTATACCTACGGTCTGCAATATAAATGCATATTAAACCGATGCAGAACCTTTATTTCTGGGTTTTTGTTTCCGGTAGGAAGGAGTTTTAGTTACACGCCTGCACTCTGCAACAATCCTGACACTTGGTTGTTTACATCAATGATGGAAGTATTATTTGCTGAGATGCTGGTCACATGGTAAGAGTAGGCTATCCTATGAGCAGAGATGACGACACCAAGGGGTGTGACCAGTTTCTGAAGAAAAGTGTGGTGCGCGCTGTTAACGGGGCAGCTGTTCAAAAGAAAGGGGCAGACGTCATGTGAGTTTGTGATTTCCACTTACCTGTACAATAAACCTGCAAATTATACTGAGCACATTTGTTTCAGAGCTTGCTTCAGACCTTAGAATTACCTTTCAGAGGTGAAGGTGAAGACGGGCTTCTTAAGCTTGCCGGGCCCAGCTGCAACCTCGCTCCAGTAGGATGTCACTGCTGGAAAGTGGGGCCAGATGGGGTCAGGGCGACAAGCCGGGGCAGAGCCAAACCTTCCCGCCAGATCATCCGATTGGGGCGGAGGGAGGTGAAGTACAGAAAGTCCCTTTGTGTCAGCAGCCTCCTGGATTATGTCGGGCAGCTCCGAGAGGAGGGCGCCGACAGCTGGGATCGGTGTGGTGACCGACATGGGAAGACCTGGGGTGGCTGAGCATCGGCTAGGCCTCCCTTCTTCATCACTATGCTCTCCAGGAGGGAGGGGGCAGCGGGGCTGCTGCTAGCATCGCCTTTTTTGGCGGAATCATCCGATTCATCGCGCGGAAAAAACGTTAGAAATGGCGATGGTGTCGTACAGTGAGTAGCAGCCCACCACGGAAAAAACACTCCTCGGCACTTACCTTGAACAAGGCTGCTTGTCTCTGCTTCTCCTCGAGAGGGAGGGGCTCACAGGGACGGCAGGAGTTGGCGCGGTCAGCGTGGCAGGGACCAGGCATCCTTCGCCAATGTTGCTGAACATATTTTCTTCTTCGTTCTTCTGACAGTGCTAGCTAGCTGGCTGAAGAAAAAATGGGAGCCGATTGTCCGGTCTCACCGTAATTTATACTGACTGGGGGTGGGGCTCACACAGCCAGTGGACGCAGACTAAAGTTTTAAGTGCTGTGCTGCGCGCAAAGGGATAAACCCACTAGCGACAGCCTAAAAGGGCGAAGCCTATACAAAATAGAACCTGTTTCTCCAAACAACTGGTTGAGAGTGAAAAGACCTTTGATAATCTATTTTCGAAACCCCTAGTCTCATATAGAGGGGTGAAGTCTGCAGGTGTTGGTCAAAAAATTAGAATACCGTGAAAAAGTTGATTTATTTCAGTAATTCCATTCATAAAATGAAACTTGTATATTATATTCATTCATTACACACACAGACTAATATATTTCAAATGCTTATGTATTTTAATGTTGATGATTATAGGGGAGGGACCAGACAAAGTGCAGCCCAAACACCCCAATGATGAGCAAAATAAATGGACTCGATGTTCCCTCGCCCGGACGTGAGTCACTGGGGCCCCACTCTGGAGCCAGGCCTGGAGGTGGGGCACGCAGGCGAGCGCCTGGTGGCCGGGCTTTTACCCATGGAGCTCGGCCGAGCACAGCCCAAAGAGGAGACGTGGGTCCCCTTTCCCATGGGCTCACCACCTGTGGGAGGGGCCAAAGGGGTCGGGTGTAATGTGGGATGGGTTGTGGCCGAGGGCGAGGACCCTGGCGGTTTGATCCTCAGCTACAGAAGCTGGCTATTGGGATGTGGAATGTCACCTCACTGGTGGGGAAGGAGCCTGAGCTGGTGTGTGAGGTTGAGAGGTTCCGGCTAGAAATAGTCAGACTCACCTCTACGCATGGCTCTGGAACCAGTTTCCTTGAGAGGGGTTGGACACTCTTCTACTCTGGAGTTGCCTCTGCTGAGAGGCGCCGAGCAGGAGTGGGCATACTTATGGCCCCCCATCTTGGTGCCTGTGTGTTGTGGTTCACCCCAGTGAATGAGAGGGTAGCCTCCCTCCACCTACGTGTGGGGGGATGTGTTCTGACTGTCGTTTGTGCTTATGCACCAAATGGCAGTTCAAATTACCCAC
>NW_023626243.1:0-3012 GCF_014905685.2 Nematolebias whitei
TGTAGTGAGTCACGTGAGGTACGTGTCACTTGTTGTATGACAAATATATGAATTATATATGCATACAATATTCACGAGTTCTTCATTTTTCTGACTGTAAATGTCGTGCATTGAATTTAACAGAAATGTGAACGAGAGACGTTATTTATCTTTGACCCATCAAATGAATGGAATCATTTATTTTCAAAATCAAAGTTTAACATCAAACATTTACATTAATTTGGCAAAATATGAAAATAATAACAGACAGTTTCACAGAAAATGAACTTCAAATCACTCGGCGGTGATTTGAGGACTTTGCTTCAGACATTTCTAAAAATATCTGTACTGATTTATGAGAGAGAAGAGTTTAAGATTAAATTGAGATTTATCTTACAGAGGAAATGTGTGAGGGAATTTAATCTGTTTGACCAGAAGTTGCACGCTCCGTCCGATCTCAGCTTCTCACGGTACACTTGGTCAAAATAGAACCATCTACCTGTTGATGATGAATCAGCGTTGGATGTAGTTCCTTTCTGACTCGTTTCAGCGTCTCCGTCGAGAGCTACCAAACCTTCAGAAAGTCGTGCGTTGATTAGCTCAAAACAGAATTATAATCCCCAAAAAACCTCTGGATTCTTCATTGCTCTGAAGCTTTCAGAACCGACTGCACTCTCAATCTTGGAACTCTCACGTTCTCCAGAACTCTCAATCTGTTGTCAGCTCTCATTCTTTTGGAATTCTGGAATTCTCTCGAAATCTGACTTGAACTGGGAAGTTGTCACATTTTTAAATGAGTTTACTTCCTGTTCAGTTTAGAGCTTTCTGATTCGTGGAAGGACCAGAAAGAGGTGTGTTTTTGACGTAAGGTGTTTATCAACAGTCGAGGTCAGAGAATGAAACTTGTTTAACATACAGAAAAGATTATTGCAGAAGCAGCAGACTTTCTGGAGTCTACTCTTGGTAATCTTCTGAAAAAGTTTAAACATGACATTTCTTCTTCAGTAAACATTTTAGTTGACCGAAGACCAACCTTTCACATACTTACGACAGCTTGCTCATTTCAGACAGAAAATCAAGAAAGGCATATTCAGGTGATTTCTTCTCTGAATGAGGAACAAAAATCATTACTTACTGTTTATGTAAGATAAAAATTAGTAGTTCTTTTCAACCTGTAAAGCATTGAGTGAACTAACACAATTTGATTATCAAAACATTTGTAAGACAGTAATGATTATAAAGAATTGTCTTTTCTGCTTGATTAATTCAAGAAAGAAAGTTCATCAGATGGCCCAGACTCATTCAGATCAATGAAAATAACAGTCTCTGTCCATCTGGTAGATTTGAGGTCATCTGGTTCACTACAGTCCCCCCTTTGGAAATCATCACCTGTCCATGGGGATGAATTCCAACCGTGAACTTAGACCTTCAAATGTCCTTGAGCTTGATGTAATCCAGCAAGGAAGACCAAAGTCAGAAGTAATCCTTCAAGGAAGACCAAAGTCAGAAGTAATCCAGCAAGGAAACAAAGTCAAGGTAATTCCACAATGTTCCTGGTATTCCATTGTGTTTATTATAATCCCATATCGTCTCGATAATCCCATTGTAGCAATGCTTTAACCCCTTGGAAACAGAGTCTGTAATCCATTGGAAAAAGTCATATAATCCACAACGGTAAATCCACAGCGATTGGAAGTGTTGATTAATCAGCATACAGAGGGGTACCCTTGGATTGAACTGAAGAAGCGGCCACTGGATGAAGAGTTGAGACCAACGTCAGGATTGCAGGTCGCCTCCAGCGAAGGTTGTCTCCAGCGACGTCCAGCCTGTGCCGTTCTGGTTCAATGTGTCATGCAATTATGTGGTTTAAGGTGGGCTTATGAAGGGGATTTTACATAAGGCCTTAAACTATATGCATCTGGTGTGTAAGCTATTATGGTTGGGAACAGCTACAACTACCAGTTAAGGGGTGGAAAATGCTGAAAAGGGGTACTACAGGGGTTTATGCCTATAGAAAAGTGTTCCAAACTATTTTTCCATTTCTAACTTGGTTTAAGTTAGCTTTACATGGTAAAATATAGTTTGGTGTAATTGTCTGTTGTCTTTTAGACGAACGACTTGAGATTGGGTGTTTGGTTTTCCCATAAATGTTTTGGAAGTCTATGGCGAGACTTATCAAAAAGAATTAGCTATCCCCCCGAATAGGATTGTTCGAGTAGGTTCGGCTTAAGCGTTGTGAGATCAATGTAGATTATGGTACTCAAAGTAGCAATAATATACATTGACTCCGCAAAGATTGCAATTTAGTGAATGAACTGCATGTTGGCATGGTTAAAGGCTTCTTAGTCTCTAACTTACTACACAACAAAATTCATTCTTACCTCAGAAACAACCAAAATCAACTAAACAACGTTCCAACACCGACAAGAGTAGTGACTAAGCATCTAGAAACATCGTTTCACAGCTTCTCCTCACCCTGGTTGCCAGATTTCAGTCACGCTGTCCCGTTTTATCAAGGGTAGGTCCTGCGAGTTTAAACTATGGTTAAGTTTATTATCCATTAGTTATCTTCTGCTTGGATGACCCTTGTTCCCACGAGGTCAGATTTTGTGATGTCTTTGTCTCCTAAGGAGTTATTGCACGCCTTGTGTTGTTTAATCTGGTTACGATGTACCCATTTAACAGTTGGCTCTTTTTGGCCTTTACTGATTTTTATCTGGTAGATAATTGGAGACACTTTGTCGATTATCAGATGGGGTCCAGTCCATCTGGGCATCAGCTTACGGGCGAGAGTTCCGGTCCCGGACTCTACTCTCCCAGTTTTGGGTGCAAACGTGTAGTACCAGACCCTGTCTCCCACTTGGAGTTCCTCGTAAGAGGCCTTTTGGTCGTAGTACGCTTTGCGTCCTTCAGCTGATTTTTCCAGGTTTTTCTGTGCGAAAGCAAAAGTGTTCTTAAGATGTCTTTCCAAATCTTTCATGTATTGTTGTGTGGTGTAGGCTGTTGCCATGGCAGCATCGCCTGGTTGGTACA
>NW_023626244.1:0-3011 GCF_014905685.2 Nematolebias whitei
GTGGTGAGTATTTTGAAAAAATACGTAGCCGCAAACCACAAGGACTGGGACGTGAAACTCCCTCTGGTCCTCATGGCCATAAGGGCCACTCCACACACGTCAACTGGCATCTCTCCCTTCGAGATGATGACGGGTCGACAAATGACTCTCCCTCTCCACCTGTTGTACCAACCAGGCGATGCTGCCATGGCAACTGCCTACACTACACAACAATACATGAAAGACTTGGAAAGACACCTTTAAAACACTTTTGCTTTCGCACAGAAAAACCTGGAAAAATCAGCTGAAGGACGCAAAGCGTACTACGACCAAAAGGCCTCTCACGAGGAACTCCAAGTGGGAGACAGGGTCTGGTACTACACGTTTGCCCCCACAACTGGGAGAAGAGAGTCCGGGACCGGAACTCTCGCCCGTAAACTGATGCCCAGATGGACTGGACCCCATCTGATAACAGACAAACTGTCTCCAGTTGTCTATCAGATAAAAATCAGCAAAGGCCAAAAAGAGCCAACTGTTAAATGGGTACATCGTAGCCAGGTTAAACAACACAAGGCGTGCAATAACTCCTCAGGAGACAAAGATCTCACAAAATCTGACCTCGTGGGAATAAGGGTCATCCAAGCAGAAGATAACTAATGGATAATAAACTTAACCATAATTTAAATTCACAGGACCTACCCTTGACGATTACAAAGCTAAGACCTATCTCTTTGTGTTTCCATAGGACAATGATGGTACCACTCCTGGTAATCTTCACCCTCTTGGGTGCCATCCAAGAAGGGCAAGCTGAGATCGTAACCCTTGGACCCACCTCAGGCATCGCTCTGAGGGACCAGCCGGGATTGCTCATCACAGACTGCCGCCTATACACTCGAAAGGTCTTCGTCCGCTTCGACCCCCAAACTGTGATCAAACAACACATTAACCTTAAAAACGAGTGGCTAAACAAACCATGGTATATGGTATCCCTAGAAAATGCAAAAGGAGAGATCCGGCACGTCCTAAAGCAACTACATAAGTTTACTTACACCCAACAAGAGTTGGGCGGAATAAGTACAAGGCAAAAGCGCAGCATCGGCGGGCTTTTGCTTGCTGCATCGTCACTAGGATCACTGTTTAGTCTAGGTTTGTCCGCATACAACACTGTCAGTATAACGTCTCTAAAACAACACGTCTCTGAAGTAGAGAATGAGGTCCCAAAAATCCGAGCACTAATGGACCTTCAACAAACTCAACTGAGACAAGTGACTGAAACAGCGAAAGATACTGTTCTAGTGCTGAATACTCACACCCAGGAAAATGAGTTAACTCTTAAGGTTGAAATGGATTACACTGTCGCACACCTGATGGATAGGATATTTGCTGACATGCTTAGAGATATCAGCTCGTCGGTTGATACACTAGCCTCCGGTAGGATTCCACCATATCTAGTCTCGCTACAGATGGTGAACGACATCCTCAGCTCCGCTACACGCGAAAGAGTTACGCAAACACAGGCACACCTGGCTTACACTCTCGGTAGCGCGATCCCAATCTACGTCGATCACAAGAAGTTTGAAATGGCATTCCTTATCAACCTACCGATAATTCCCTCAAACGGCATATACAGACTCAGGGACGTCGTAAATGTTGGCAATTGGCACGGCGAAAACCATGTTCAAATTGACACACCAAGGATGGTTGCGTACCACGACGACAACCCCTCAGTTTACCTAGCTCCAAACCTGCAGATGTGTGTTCTCACTCGGGAGATACACTATCTGTGCCCGAGCAAACCGTTTATGTGGAATAAAACCGCGGGCATATGCGGATTAACACCTATTCCGGAAAATTCTAAGTGCTCAACGACCATAACGCCGCGACACCTGGCTAAGACCGCAAAGGCTGAAATCGTTGGATCACGTTGGCTAGTGAACGCCCCCCAAAGAGAGGCGATCATGGCCTACGAACAGCCTGGAGCAAATAGACCCCTGACCTTACCGGACAAAACAATGTGGATCAGTGTTCCCCAGGGAACAACCATACACATTGGTGATTTGACGCTCTATCACCTCGATCCGGGACAAGGGGAAACAACTCTGGACGACTCAGAGTACCTAGAAAACATGACTATAGACATAGATCCCGGAACCTTGGGAAGGATCCGGTTCGAGGGTACTAAGGTTGTCGACGTGGAACCGTTAAACGGAGTTCTCAAGTCTCTCAGGTCCGAGAATAAACACCCAATCCAACCGATTGCCTATGCGTGGTCAAGTGCAGACACGTTAATCGTAGCCCTGCTAATGACGATATTCCTCGGGTTATGTGGGATACTCATATCCCTGTTCCGAGGCCTCCGGTCACTCCGAGTCCAACAAGATCTCCATGCAGTGCACCTCAGTATGATTATGTCTCGCGCACGCGGGTCTAAAAAGAAACAAACAAATAAACGGGACAGCGTGACTGAATCTGGCAACCAGGGTGAGGTGAAGCAGTGAAACGATGTTTCTAGATGCTTAGTCACTACTCTTGTCGGTGTTGAAACGTTGTTAGTTGATTTTGGTATTGTTTCTGAAGAAAGAATTAATTTTGTTGTGTAGTTAAGTTAGAGACTAAGAGGCCTTTAACCATGCCAACATGCAGTTCATTCATTAAATTGCAATCTTTGCGGTGTCAATGTATATTATTGCTACCTTAAGTACCATAATCTACATTGATCTCACAACGCTTAAGCCGAACCTACTCGAACAATTCTATTTGGGGGGATGGCTAATTCTTTTTGATAAGTCTCGCCATAGACTTCCAAAAACATTTATGGGGAAACCAAACACCCAATCTCAAGTCGTTCGTCTAAAAGACAACAGACAATTGCACCAAACTATATTTTACCATGTAAAGCTAACTTAAACCAAGTTAGAAATGGAAAAATAGTTTGGAACCCTTTTCTATAGGCATAAACCCCTGTAGTTACCCTTTTCAGCATGTTCCACCCCTTAACTGGTAGTTGTAGCTGTTCCCAACCATAATAGCTT
>NW_023626245.1:0-3011 GCF_014905685.2 Nematolebias whitei
TATAATTCCCATACCAAGAAAAAAGAAAATTAATTACTAAACAAACCAGGAGGCCAATGGTCACCTTGATATAGCTGGGCAGCTCTTCTACAGAGAAGGGTATATATGTCCATAAGACAACCAGAAGCTACAAAGAGCATAGCTTTATGAAAGAGTGGCCTGGAAAAAACAAATACCCGATACTTAAAGATAAATCTGACATAGCATTTAAAATATGTTGGAAGACATATCAAATATTTCCCCACACATATGTGGTCACAGAATAAAAATGGAAATTTTTGTTCATTAAGGAACGCACCATACATGACACAAACATATCTCTTATCGTCTTGAGCACATTACTCCCGTACTAAAGCTGGCCATGGCAGCATCATGATGTGGGGATGTTTTTCATTGGCATGGACTGGGAAACTGGTTAGAGTTAAAGCAGATAAGCATGGCACAAAATATGGAGAAATGCTTGTGAAAAACAGGCTAGTCTTGGGAAGGAGAGTCACCCTCCAGTTGGGCAACAACCCTAATCACACTGGTAAAGCAACACTCCGATGGTTTAGAGCATGTGTCAAACTCAAGGCCCGGGGGCCAAATGTGGCCCTCGTTGACATCTTATCTGGCCCCAAGATGATATGTGAAACGTAAAATACTTCTAGCTCTTGATTTTTTTCAGTTATCTTTGATTATGATGTTGAAATCACAACAGAGAACATCAAATGAGACCAATAAAGCTCTTGTTGAGGTACCAGTGACCAAGAAAAGATGGTGGCTATCTGATTTGAGTTAATGTAGTTTCTGAAATTAGCCCTTAGTTTGAAAAAGGTTTTAATTTTGTCCCCCTTTTGTAAATGAGTTTGACACCCCTGGTTTAGAATGAAAAATGTGAATGGCTTAGAACTGATGGAATGATGAGGTAGCTATGCATGTTCAGGTTTTTATCTATCATTATTTTGTTTTGTTTGTTTATACAAGAAAGAACACTTTGGAAGTGGTAGGTATATAAATTAAAAAGTACAGCCTTCATAAAAGTAATTTTATATTTTAGGTTGCAAGGCAACAAAAAAGAGAATAGCCAAAGGGGGTGAATACATTTGCAACTCACTGTAGAGAACAGAAAACAGCTGCAACAATACAAACCGGCACTGCTGAAGACAGTCAGCTTTAGCCACCACACCCCTTCACTAGCTCTCACTTCACTGGACTGATATATACTTTGACATCATTCAGTGTTTTTCTCACTCAAAGTGCCATAAGATAGTGCTTATCACTTTTGCAATGCCTTGTAATGGCTTTAACAGCGGTCGAAGGCTGGAAATCCAGGGAGAAATATGTTCATGTTTAGAAAAGACATCAGAGCTCACAGTTCTGTGTTGCTATTTTCTTGCCTCCAAAGTCTCAAGATTTATTTTCTGAACAAATCATCGCTCGTCACACTACACACCATCTTGGGAGGTCTTTCTGGGAAAGAAGGGCAACATGTGGGGCCCTTGATAAACAAGCCACAAGGGTTCAAAGTGACGCTGCGGTGATGGCTGCATGAGCCATGTGAGGCTGTTTTCAAGTCTCTCCGATGGCACAAATAGTCATAAGACATCAAAACAAACACAAATATCGGCAATAAATTGGATCCCTTTTTGTCTTTCGTTTCTTTATAATAAAAGCAAACAATCTGTTGAAAACCCTCCACATTTTCAAGGATTCTTGTCTCTGCTTCCCACTGGAACAGTGAAAAGCTGCAGGCCAAGAACATCTATTTACTAATGCATGCGGACACTCTGTTTTAATGAAGAAGACGAGTATATAAAAAGGAAAAAGACACAGAAAATGAAAATTTATCATGCTTCCCTAAAACCTGGAGTATAAAGGCGTCAGTTAATCTGCTGCTTAAATTTTGCCTAATTTAACACAAATATTCTGAGACTTCCTGCTCATAAAGACATGGCTCGCCATTGAGGTCTAAATGTACTACTGCAGAGGAGAAAAGAAGGAGAGATGAAAAAAAAAAAAAGAAAAATACAGGGCAGTATGTTCTGTCCAACTCTATACATAATGTGTGCAATACAGATGACAAGGGAAATATGTTTTGTCACAGTGTGACTGTGGAAAATAAATGCATCAATTCCTGTTTTGTGTATAGAGGCCGTTGGCCAAATTGTTCCAGCCAAGGCCCCCGGGTGTCAGGGATGGGAACTCTGGCAACAGTGGTTGTAGCTGGTGTTGTTTCGCTAAATCTCCGGGTCAGTGGCTTGTTATAGCAGAGAAAGATAAATAATATATTTTAGCTAATTAAATGTTAAATCCCTCATGAAGCTGGTTAAACAAGCCGCTGCGGTATTATCCAGATTGGTTGGATTTGAAGACTTGGTTGCATTATTCAATCTACAAAAAAAAAAAAGGGTGGGATTTTAAGCACATACATCAAACTATAGGATTAGTTTTTTCTCTCCCTGTTTTGAATCATATTAAAATTCTATCAACGAATGTTTGGTAAATGTTGAGCTGTCAGTTAAATAGGTTTGTCTCATTTATTTCTTTTTAAACATGTTGGCAATGGAAGAACTTTGAACAAGACATTTATACTATCCTGTATAGTGCCTTATTAAGCATCTAAATTGTGTTTATTTTTGATTGGATCACCATAAACAGAAAATTAGATCTATCACATAAATAATTGTCATTTTTAAAACCATTTTGTACATTTAAAAAACAAACAAACTGACTTTTACCCATAAAAATAAAGTCCCAGATTATCAAGAAAACTAAATTATTTAGTTTCTGTTTAAAAGTTATTTATGTACACATCTGGATAAATTGTACCATCTGTCAATCACATCCTTTATAGCATGGAAATAAAAATGTTTAATCCACTAGCTACAAAATTAATGAGTACCAATACAATTAAATCTAAAACTAAAAGAAAACTTCACTTTTTCATAAAACTTTTGGCTTTTCGCTGTCTCAAAATGTTTTTACATTTTATCCATCCATCCATCCATCCATCCATCCATCCATCCATC
>NW_023626246.1:0-3011 GCF_014905685.2 Nematolebias whitei
TCCAGAAACACATGCATATCAGTCAAATCCGGAGGGAGTTCAGATTTATATAGGGACTCATAGAATGATGAAAAAACCGAATTAATAACTTGCATATCCTCCTGCAGGACCCCCGATGCGTCTTTAATACGAGGTATTAAACGTGAAGCTGCTTGACGACGCAATTGGTGAGCTAGTAATCTGCTGGGCTTGTCGCCATATTCGTAGTACCTAGCACGAGAATGAAGCAAAAGGCGCACCGCTTCATTAGTTGTGGTGAGGTCCAGCTCAGTCTGTAAGACCAAGCGACGCTTTGAATGACTGTCAGATGGGGCAGCTGCGAGCTGTTGGTCAACCAATTCCAACTCAGAAGTAAGCTTCTGAATGTTTGACATCCTCAATTTTCTCACATGTGCAGAATATGAAATTATCTGACCACGTAGATATGCCTTCAAAGAATCCCACAGGAGCGCCCTAGAGATTGGTTCAGAATCAGAGTCATTAAAGGCAATGAAATCCTCTATTGCATCCATAATAAATTTGTGAAATTTATCATCTGATAATAGCGAAGTATTAAATCGCCATTGAGAAGGATAGCGAGGTCCGGTCGAAATCTGAAGATCGAGAGAGACAGGAGCGTGATCCGAAATAATGATTGGGTGATATGTAACATTTGATACTTTAGGCATGAGTTTAACATCTACAAAAAAATAATCAATACGTGAAAAAGTCTGGTGAACATGTGAATAAAAAGAATACTGCCTACTGCTCGGATTACGAGATCTCCAGGGGTCAGCACAACCATTCCCCAGCATGAAACTATGTAGGGTTCTAGCCATTGATGATTGGGTTAGGACAGGTTTAGAACGGTCTAACTGAGGATCAATAGTACAGTTTATGTCCCCTCCAAAAATCAAAACACAGTTATTCAAAGAAGGAAGAGTTTCAAACAACTTGTTCATGAAACATGGATTGTCAAAATTAGGAGCATATACATTTACTAGCAGGATGGGTACCTGGAATAGAGTACCTAAAACTATCAGATATCTGCCTTCTCTGTCTGAGATGGTTTTAGTCAATGTGAATGGCACAGATTTACCTATTAAGATGGCAACCCCTCTAGCCTTTGAATTAAAACTAGAGTGGAGTACATCTGCAACCCAAGGACACTTAAGTCTAAACTGATCCTTATTTCTCATGTGGGTTTCCTGTAAAAAAACAATGTCAGGTTTCAAACGCTTTAAATGAGAAAACACCCTACACCGCTTGACAGCCCCCCCTAGACCTCGAATATTCCAGCTGATAAATCTTACATTTGAGTTGTTCGCATTAGCCATGTGAGATATGAGTTAACACTGATGAGGCAACCAAATTCTGTCCCCACGCACCAGGTACAAGGATGAGAAAAAAGAAAGAGAACAAAGGAGAAAAATAAAATAAAATAAAGTAATAATAAAAATAAAAAAAATAAAAAAAATAAAAATAAAAACACAGGACAATATTTCTGAACTGACACACCCCACATCCCTCATCCCTCCCCCAGATAGCACCTACCACTACCCCATCCCCAAACGATGGGATACCAGTGCAAACTCCAAATGGAGTTATGAGCCTAAAGACTAAGCTTAAGGTTTTGGACCAAACAGTCACCCTCAATTCACCCCAACTCAGTTGGAGCTCCTGCAAACGTGTGAACAGAAGTGTAACTAATAACAGAGCAGGTACTATATATGTCGCCCAGCCCTCCTATGCCTCGGGCCGGCCCAGACCGAACAACACGAGCGGCTCCACACACAAAACTAAACTATGCAAAACCGAAATAATTCAAATGTGCATTACAGTCATCACTGTCAAAAGTCACTTTAGATACGCCGGTGTAAAGAAAAACCTGGCTTCAGCTATACTTACATTCAAACCAGAATTTAGCTTTAAGGTTGAAGCCAGTTTTATTTTATGTTGAGTGTTTTCAGGAAGGCAGTCGCATCCTCAGGTGAAGTAAACTCTTTCGTGACACCTCCTCTAGTGATGCGGAGACGAGCTGGATGCAGCAGCCCAAACCGTATGTCCGGAACCCCTCTGAGCTGGCGTCTGACGTCGTTGAAGGCTGCACGGGCTTTTGCGATCCGAGTGGTGTAATCAGGGAAGACGGAGATTGTGGAATCCCCCACCGTTACCCGCTGCTTGTTTCTGGCACGTCGTAAGATATCTGCGCAGTCTGTGTAGTAATGTAAACGAGCTATTATGGGTCGGGGCCGCTCACCGGGCTTCGGCCTGGCCTGCAGAGACCGGTGCGCTCGATCCACAACCGGCTCCTTCTCCAGGCCGAATGCATCTTTAAGCAGGGTGGAAATCATGTCAGCGCTGACTGGGTTACGCTCCTCCGGTAGTCCTATGATTCTAATGTTATTACGCCGAGATCGTGACTCCAAGTCCTCGCACCTATTGTCAAGAGCGAGGACCTGCGCAGAAAGCCTGTCCACATTGCTCCTGAGTGAAACCACTTCATCAGCGCATGAAGACAGCGGTCCCTCCATGTCTGCAACAGTCACCCTTAATGCATCCACCTCCGACCTGATAGCCGCAATGCTAGCACTTAGCTCGGTCTTCACGCCGTGCAGCTCCGACTTAATCTGGGTCAGATTGTTTGTCAGCGCCGTTTCCAATTCAGTCTTGAAAATGCCCACCATCTCTTCACGAAGTGCAGTGAGAAGTTCAGCTTTAAAGTCCGGGGAATAAATGTTCCGGGCTGTGGAGGTTTGTTCCGAGGGCGGTCGCCCACCAGCTGAGCCCCGCGGTGGATCGGCCTCAGCAGGCCGAGGCGGGGATGCGGGCGGGGGACCAGGCCTCGCCACCGTAGTTGTCGAATTGTTCGTATTTTTGGACTTTGGAGGCATCTTGAGCTGTAGTAGAGTCGCTATAAAATTTAGAGGACAGCCGAGGTACACAAAAATGCCCAAATGCACCTTATAGAAAAAACAATTTGCAGGAGCTCCGTCCAACACGTCTTACTCCATTAGTCACAAAACCGGAAG
>NW_023626247.1:0-3010 GCF_014905685.2 Nematolebias whitei
CTGTTTTGTGTAGGATTTCTCCTTCTGCCTGGCTCCCGAGTTAGTGGGGATGCTGTCTGCTCTGTGATACAGAGTCCTGATGACTCCTAACTTGTGCTCCAAAGGGTGATGGGAGTCAAACTGCAAATACTGGTCTGTGTGGGTGGGTTTGCGGTACACCTCGGTTTGCAAATGTCCTCTATCAGAGACTGAGACCTCACAGTCCAAGAAAGCCAACTTGCCATTTTTTACATCTTCTCGTGTGAACTTGATGTATTTATCCACAGAGTTGATGTGGTCAGTAAAATGTTGGACTTCCTGAGATTTAATTTTAACCCAGGTGTCGTCAACATACCTGAACCAATGACTTGGTGGTGTCCCTGAAAAGGACGTCAAGGCTCTCTTTTCTACCTCCTCCATGTACAGGTTGGCAACAATAGGAGAAACTGGAGACCCCATAGCACACCCATGTTTCTGCCTATAATATTGCTCCCCATATGTGAAGTAGGTTGACTGCAGGCACAGTTTCAAGAGTTGACACAGTTGTTCTGTGGAAAGCGTGGTCCTGCTGCTCAGAGTGGTGTCTGATTTTAATCTTAAACTGACCAACTCTACTGCATCATCAACAGGAATGCACGTAAAGAGTGATGTGACATCAAAAGAGACCATTGTTTCACCAGTCTCCATGATGACATCCCTCACCTTATCCACAAAGTCCATGGTGTTCTTTATGTGGTGTTCTGAGCTGCCAACTAAAGGGATGAGTACAGATGCCAGATATTTGGAAACATTGTAAGTGACAGAGTTAATCATGCTAACAATAGGTCTTAAAGGTACACCTTGTTTGTGGATTTTAGGTAAACCATACAGACTAGGTGTGGCCTCCCCTGGATACAGTCTGTGGTACAAAATACGGTCAATAGCCTTGTCCTGCTCCAAATTTTTCAGGCAATCTATTAACTTCTTCTTGTAACCACTTCCTGGATCTCTTTTCAGAGGTTCATAAGTGGTTAAGTCACTAAGGAGTGTCATAACTTTCTCATGATAGTCTTTCTGGTTCAAAATCACTGTGCACCTTCCTTTGTCTGCTGGGAGAATGATGATGTTTTTGTCCTTGCTAAGAGTGGTGAGTGCATCCCTCTCCTCTCTACTGATGTTGGAAGGTGGTGGTTTGGCATTGCTGAGGCAGGATGAAACTTTGATTCTGAGCTGTTCTGCTTCACCCTCTTTCATTTTGTTGTTGCGGATGGCTGATTCTGTGGCTGTGATCATCTCCACCAGAGGAATTCTACTTGGTGCAACCGCAAAGTTCAATCCCCTGGCAAGAAACTCTGTCTCCGGCTGGGTGAGCTGTCTGTCAGATAAATTCTTCACCCACTTTTCTGTCTCCCTGGCATGTAATTGACTACTGGAGTGTTGTCCTACACTGAATGTGTTGTTATTGGAATATTGATGGTGTTGATGAGTTATTAGTAAGTTAAACTTGTTTTGTTGTCGAGTCTTGGACTTGACATGCTGTGCTAAGCGTGCCTGATCTGTACAGTCCAACACTTGCTGAAGTGTGGTCTGATCTAGACACATAGTTAGTTTCTGTTTAATGTGCTCTTCTTTGGCCTTCAAGGCCTCAATAGTAAAATTGGTCTGTCTCACCCGTTCATCCAGCAGCTGGGTCTGTGCCTTCTGAAGGATCTTGCTTGCCCAGTGCCCGCTGACCGATGATTTTAGTTCCAGGCTCTTGGGAATGATGGCACTTTGTCGACATCTGAGGTTGAATCGCAAGTGGTTCCTGTAGTCTGCCCTCTTCCTTGCTGTTTTCTCAAACTCTCTTACAAGTTTGAGGCAATCCTGGCCAAAGTGATTCAAAATATCCTGATGCATGCTCAATAATCCAGGTAGAAAAATCCAAAAAAGTTCATTCTGGTCCTCTGGACATTCAAAAAAAACAAAAAAAAAAACAAAGCAAAAAAATATAGAAACGTTTCGTCTCTCATCTAAGAGACTTCCTCAGTCTGAGGTGCTGTTTTCAGCTCAGTCTCTTAAATAGCACCTTCTCAGGGTGGATCAACCAGTTTGCTGCTGACAACCAAAACCAGCTGATCACATGCTCAAGAAGAACCATCAGCCTAACAATGGATCATTAGCACACTGATGGCTGTTTACTACTCACAGAGGGCTGAGTGATACTAGCAATCACAGCATTGTAAGAGGGGGACAGTTGAACCCGGAGGCCTCCACCCCTGTTTAATGATGGACGATTTCTTTTCACAAAGATGGCCTCCTTTACTCCTCTCTCAAACCATCGTTCCTCTCTGTCAATGATGTGAACATCTTCATCCTTGAAAGAGTGACCGCTGGCCTGGAGATGAGTGTAGACTGCAGAATCCTGGCCTGATGATGTTGATCTTCTGTGCTGGGCCATCCTTTTGGCCAGTGGCTGTTTAGTTTCCCCGATGTAAGACTGATCACAGCCCTCCTGACACTGAACAGCATACACAATATTACTCTGTTTGTGCCTGGGGACTGGATCTTTGGGATGAACCAGTCTTTGCCGTAATGTTTTTTGGGGTTTAAAAGCCACTGGGACGTTATGTTTAGAAAATAAACGTCTCAGTTTCTCTGATACTCCCTCAACATATGGAATGACCACTGGTCTGGGTCTGGGTTCCTCCTTTTCACCTGATGGCTGACTGGAGTCCTGTTTGGGTTTCATCTCTGGTTTCAGGAAGGCCCAGTTAGGATATCCACATTGCTCTAGAGCCTGTTTTGTGTAGGATTTCTCCTTCTGCCTGGCTCCCGAGTTAGTGGGGATGCTGTCTGCTCTGTGATACAGAGTCCTGATGACTCCTAACTTGTGCTCCAAAGGGTGATGGGAGTCAAACTGCAAATACTGGTCTGTGTGGGTGGGTTTGCGGTACACCTCGGTTTGCAAATGTCCTCTATCAGAGACTGAGACCTCACAGTCCAAGAAAGCCAACTTGCCATTTTTTACATCTTCTCGTGTGAACTTGATGTATTTATCCACAGAGTTGAT
>NW_023626248.1:0-3009 GCF_014905685.2 Nematolebias whitei
CAAAGATAAATAACGTCTCACGATACATTTTATTAAATTCAATGCACGACATTATTCAGTCCAGAAAAATGAAAGAATCCGTTTAATTTATGAATATATCACAGAATATGTTCATCTACATACTGGTGGCCCGTGACAGGTTCATAAATGGACTGTATCCGTGTAACAATTGATTTTACATGTTGGCATGAAGAGAGTGCAGGTGGCTGTGTGAAACGCAGCGTTTTTGCAGATGCGATGCTTGGAGAAAATACAGCTATGTTTTGCAGCTAGTGATGTTTTGAAAGCTGAAATAAGGTCAATGTTTCATTTTAAAAGCTGAATTTGTAAATCTGTTGTGTGTAACTGAAGCTGAAGAGCTGTGAAAGACGTGGATTCTGTTTAAACGGACGGAGGTTCTGCAGACCCGGTTCTGGTCCGGCTCGGTTCTGATAAGTCCGAACGAGTGTTTTAAATAGATGGTGAGACGTTTTAAGGACCGAGCGCCGTCTCAGTAAAGCTTTGTGAGGTGATTAGTTACATTTTTAACGGAAAATAGTACATTTTGACAGTTTAAAAGACGAAAAGTTGACCGGAATGTTTATGCTAAATGCTAAGACGCTAGCTGGAAAAACGATCTGTGATTGGTTGAAAACGGCCGTGTGGAACGCTCTGATACGCTGAGAAATGAGTGACGTGTCTGCGTCACTTCCTCTGAGTCAGCGATATAAGAACCCACCCCCGTTGCTGTTCTGTCATTGGTAGATTCAGTCACGTGACCCAGAAATGAAGCTCGTCTTCATAGGGAATTTCAATCTACTGTTTAAAGTTGAAAAACGCTTTAAAGTTGGATTCTGATCCGCTGCTCCGTTTCTTTGAAGCCTAATCGCTGAAACTTTGCCATGTTTGAGTTTGAAATCCGTCATTAAATGGTGTTTTTGGACCACGCTAGCCGATGCTAATTCTAAGCTAACAGCTAACCACCGGATGTCACCGGATGACACAGGAAATCATCGTGACTCCTACTGGACATCACTAACAGTGTCTGGGTTAAAATAAAATAAGGTTATACTGCCCCCTCCTGTAGAAACTTGAAATCACAGTTTCACTTCGTTTTTAGGTTATTTTGGGTGAAATTATACGTGTTTATTTCTGTCAGACGCATTTTTGAGTTAATACACGTTCCTCAAGCTGAATTATTACTGTTATCTTGCATTTAAAAAGTGATGAAGGTATTTATGCCAGAAGGGCATTTACCAAAACATTTTTCATTCACTGATAATTCCTCTGATGGAGGGGCAAAATGAAAAATTAGAAACTTTTTAAAAGATACAGTCCAGATATTCACAGAGTTGATAAAGTTTACTCATTTGCTGAAAAGATAATACACGTTTAATTGCTAGATCACTAAATAAGAGTAATTATATCAGAAAAAGGAGACTTTTCTGATTTTATTTTACCACCTAAAACATTACATCTTCTTATTTAATTTTTAAATAGAAGATAATGGCAGGAGAAGACGTAAACATTGACCTTTTGGGCTCCCAAGATGTCATCCAGACAGCCTTATGTATTTTAACAAATCCAATTGTTGGTGCACAGTTAGAAGGCCTTGATGAAGCTCAAAGAGCTGAAGAACTGATAAGTTTATCAAAAGGAGCTACGGTTAGTGAGAATAAAAAACTGAGCCATGAACGGTTAGCAAAAATTTCTCTGCTTCTCAAAGAGGAATTGGATCAACAGCTTGCACGAAATGTCATGCTGTCTAGAGCATATGCAACTGAAAAGGAGATGTTTGACAAATTGATGGAACAGTCTAAACTTGATGAAGAGACACGTGCTGTCGAGGTGCAAGGTGTGAGAGAGCACTTGGAAAATCAGCTGTCATTACAGGCTCACTCATTTGAGGAGAAGATTAGGGATAAAGAGCTTGAGTACCAAGCTGTGTGTTCAGACAACTGTGTGCTACAACAACGGTTGCAGCTCGCATCAAAAGAGCTGGACGAATGCAGACTTTAAAAAGCGGCATTACTCCAACAATGTGTGCGTTTACAAGGTGAATGTCAAACATCACTGGGACGCCTGAAAGCTTGTGAGGAGAAACTAGCCACAGCAACAAATAAGATTTCTGACGTGGGGAGAGCTTGTCTGGAACTCAAAGAAGACCAAAGTCAGAGTCCAGGCCAACCGCCATCACCACAGAAAGATTTTGTTGCACCTCCTGCTCTTAATCCCATTCTGCCACCTCCACAGATGTGTAGAGAAACACCTCCACCCTCATCTCGGGTGATAGGGACAGACCTGCACCAATTTGCACTGCCAACCATGCAAGAGAGATCGTTGATACTTCCTCCTTCAATGGATGATTTGCAAAAAATCTCAAAATATGTACAACGCTTTGTACCGGGACCAATGGGTTCAACTGGAACAAAAGCGTACCTCAAAGATCTGGAATTCAGATTGAGTGGTTATCCTAATGCTACGGTTGAGGATAAAGTCAGTCTGATAAGGCTCACTTCGGACAGAGAGGTGTTCACCTTCATCGAGCGTCTACCTTATGCAACGAGAAGGGATTACAACCTTCTGTGTGAGGCTTTGATCAGAGAGTACGACCCCTGCACGGGACCTGCTGGTTTCCCAGCTGCTGACAAGGTCACGCAGGGCAAGCATGAACATCCAAAAGTCTATTACAAAAGAATCTTCCAAGCTTATTTTGGTAACAGAAATGAAACCGGAATGGAGGAGGAAGAAGGTTTTAAATTTGTTTTCAGCAAAAATCTCCACACTGATTTTAAAACATCAGTACAAATTATGGCAAATTTCAGAGAAAAATCCATCAGTGAGATTAAACAGTGTGCTGTGAATGTGTTTGAGGCATGTTCTCATGCTAAGACGCCCATAGAAGTGTTTCCTGGTGTAAAGGTTAAACCTCACTCCCTAGAACTGGGGGGACGGCGTGCGTCGCCGCCTACTCCGAAAAAAGGCGAGAAAAAACAGTCTGTTCAAACTAACAAACCGCGTCATGAAGGT
>NW_023626249.1:0-3009 GCF_014905685.2 Nematolebias whitei
CTCCTTTCGAGATGATGACGGGTCGACAAATGACTCTCCCTCTGCACCTGTTGTACCAACCAGGCGATGCTGCCATGGCAACAGCATACACCACACAACAATACATGAAAGACTTGGAAAGACACCTTAAAAACCCTTTTGCTTTCGCACAGAAAAACCTGGAAAAATCAGCTGAAGGACGCAAAGCGTACTACGACCAAAAGGCCTCTTACGAGGAACTCCAAGTGGGAGACAGGGTCTGGTACTACACGTTTGCACCCAAAACTGGGAGAGGAGAGTCCGGGACCGGAACTCTCGCCCGTAAGCTGATGCCCAGATGGACTGGACCCCATCTGATAACCGACAAAGTGTCTCCAATTATCTACCAGATAAAAATCAGTAAAGGCGAAAAAGAGCCAACTGTTAAATGGGTACACCGTAACCAGGTTAAACCACACAAGGCGTGCAATAACTCCTCAGCAGACAAAGATCTCACAAAATCTGACCTCGTGGGAACAAGGGTCATCCAAGCAGAAGATAACTAATGGATAATAAACTTAACCATAGTTTAAATTCACAGGACCTACCCTTGACCGTTACGAAGCTAAGACCTATCTCTTTGTGTTTCCATAGGACAATGTTGATACCACTACTGGTAATCTTCACCCTCTTGACTCACACCCAAGAGATCAAAGCCCTCGTAATAGCGGTAAATGAGTTAGCCCTTAAGGTTGAAGCGGATTACGCTGTCGCACACCTAATGGATAGGATTTTTGCTGACATGCTTAGAGATATCAGTTCGTCGGTAGACACACTAGCCACCGGTAGGATCCCACCGTATCTAGTCTCTCTACAGATGGTGAACGACATCCTCAGCTCCGCTACGCACGAAAAAGTTACGCAAACACAGGCACACCTGGCTTACACTCTCGGTAGCGCAATCCCAATCTACGTCAATCACAAAACATTTGAAATGGCGTTCATTATCAACCTACCGATAATTCCCTCAAACGGCATATATAGACTCAGGGACGTCGTAAATGTTGGCAATTGGCACGGCGAAAACCATGTTCAAATTGACACACCAAGGATGGTTGCGTACCACGACGACAACCCCTCAGTTTACCTAGCTCCAAACCTGCAGATGTGTGTTCTCACTCGGGAGATACACTATCTGTGCCCGAGCAAACCGTTTATGTGGAATAAAACCGCGGGCATATGCGGATTAACACCTATTCCGGAAAATTCTAAGTGCTCAACGACCGTAACGCCTCGACACCTGGCTAAAGATGCAAAAGCGGAAATAATTGGCTCTCGTTGGCTAGTGAACGCTCCTCAAAGACAGGCGATCATAGCCTACGATCAACCCGGGGCAAATAGACCTCTGACGTTACCGGACAAAACGATGTGGATCAGTGTTCCCCAGGGAACAACCATACACATTGGTGATTTGACGCTCTATCACCTCGATCCGGAACGATGGGACACGACTCTGGATGACTCAGAGTACCTGAGAAATATGTCTATAGACATAGATCCAGAGACTCTGGGAAGGATCCGTTTTGAAGGCACCCAAGTCGTCGACGTGGAACCAATAAACCAAGTTCTCAAGTCCCTCAGGTCCACAACTAAGAACCCGATCCAACCAATTAACTATGCGTGGTCGAGCGCGGACACATTAATCATAGCCCTGCTAATGACGATAACCCTCGTATTGTGTGGGATACTCGCATCCCTGTCCCGGGGCCAAACGTCACTCCGAGTCGACGCGGATCGCCATGCAGCGCACCTCGATATGATTATGCCTCGCGTAAGCGGGTCCGCAAAGAAGCCACTCACACGGGACAGCGCGACTGAAACTGACAACCAGGGTGAGGAGGAGCAGTGAAACGATGTTTCTAGATGCTTAGTCACTACTCTTGTCGGTGTTGAAACGTTGTTTAGTTGATTTTGGTTGTTTCTGAGGTAAGAATGAATCTTGTGTGTAGTAAGTTAGAGACTAGGAAGCCTTTGACCATGCCAACATGCAGTTCATTCATTAAATTGCAATCCTTGCGGAGTCAATGTATATTATTGTTACCTTAAGTACCATAATCTACATTGGTCTCACATCGCTTAAGCCGAACCTACTCGAACAATTCTATTCGGGGGGGATAGCTAATTCTCTTTGATAAGTCTCGCCATAGACTTCCAAAACGTTTATGGGGAAACCAAACACCCAATCTCAAGTCGTTCGTCTAAAAGACAACAGACATTTGAACCAAACTATATTTTGCCATGTAAAGCTAACTTAACCCAAGTTAGAAATGGAAAAATAGTTTGGAAACCTTTTCTATAGGCTTAAACCCCTGTAGTTACCCCTTTCAGCATGCTCCACCCCTTAACTGGTAGTCGTAGCTGTTCCCAACCATAATAGCTTACACACCAGGTGCATATAGTTTAAGGCCTTATGTAAAATCCCCTTCATAAGCCCACCTTAAACCACATAATTGCATGACACATTGAACCAGAACGGCACAGGCTGGACGTCGCTGGAGACAACCTTCGCTGGAGGCGACCTGCAGTCCTGACGTTGGTCTCCACTCTTCATCCGGTGGCCGCTTCTTCAGTTCAATCCAAGGGTACCCCTCTGTATGCTGATTAATCAACACTTCCAATCGTTGTGGATTTACCATTGTGGATTATATGACTTTTTCCAGTGGATTACAGACTCTGTTTCCAAGGGGTTAAAGCATTGCTACAATGGGAGTATCGAGACGATATGGAATTATAATCAACACATTGGAATTACCAAGAACATTGTGGGATTACCTTGACTTTTGTTTTCCTTGCTGGATTACTTTTGACTTTTGTTTTCCTTGCTGGATTACTCTTGACTCTTGTTTCTTTGCTGGATTACATCAAGCTTCAAGGACAATCGACGACGTAAGTCCATAGTTGGAATTCATCTCCATGGACAGGTGATGATTTCCAAAGGGGGGACTGTAGTGGACTAGGCGTACGTCGAAAACTAAGTCTAAGGTCAAAACT
>NW_023626250.1:0-3008 GCF_014905685.2 Nematolebias whitei
ACACATTGATGTTGTGGTTTAACATACGACTCCAGTGCGCCACCTAGATTATTCCAACAGTTATATCGCAGTGATACATCATCCATTCTGCACCAGATTTATTGTACGTAATCAGTGAGCACTTTTACACACATTGGTATTGTGGTTTAACACTAGACTCTAGTACGCCCACTACATTATTCAAAAAGTTATATCTTAGTGATACATTTGATC
Source organism: Nematolebias whitei (assembly GCF_014905685.2). Taxonomy (NCBI): domain Eukaryota; kingdom Metazoa; phylum Chordata; class Actinopteri; order Cyprinodontiformes; family Rivulidae; genus Nematolebias; species Nematolebias whitei. The sequence goes on from NW_023626250.1 coordinate 214, forward strand.
TGGACCTGATTTATTTGGTGCTTGATCAGTGAGCACTTGTAAACACATTGGTATTGCTGATTCATGACATGACTTAAGCCCCACCTACTCAGAGAAAAAACTCTTGATTATGGATGACTCTTCCAGCTTTGTCCTGTGTAACATATTAGACTGAAACTTTGTTCGCTAACTGTTGATTACCACACGACATGATGAAAAGCATAAAGGAAGTGCTTGTCAAACATTCGCCATAAAACAGAAAGTCACAGTAACTCTGTCTGGAAGGTCGGATTTCACCTATACTTGTAAGACCTGAAGCTGGCCAAGTACTGACATGGACGGAAGGCAATGTTGACCATTTGGGAAATGCGCCCCGTGGTGAACGCGTGCGGGATTGGCACGAGCGCATTGACAATGGTGACTGGGTGGACTAGCTGGAGCTCCCGCAGTCACCATAAGGCCGGAGTGGCGCTTTGCTGCGAGCGCCTCCAGTGCTGCTTGCAACTTTAATTTTTGTTTTGTTTTTTGAATGTCCAGAGGACCAGACTTAACTTTTTTAGATTTTTCTACCTGGATTATTGAGCATGCATCAGGACAAGTGCATAATATAACGAGAATCAAGCTAATTTTTTTGAGTACCAATGCTCTTAAATATTCCTAATATTAAAGGTCCTAATATAGCATTTCACCATCTCAGTGTGCCTTAAATGTTAATAGGAGCTAGTTACTTGCAAGAGGTTTTGTTTTCATTCTCCAGAACAATACAAATGCAGGTGTTCAGAATTAGTATAACACCATCAATGACATTTAGTATATAAAATTATTAGTGTTTGATAATCGTTTTTCTATAAGCACATTCAAATAAATGTAGCAATCACAGAGTCCAATGCAATAACCTGGAGGCTAATGCTAGCATGCTAACTCCACAAACACACAAAGAAAAAAAAAACTCACCAGTTCCCACTTTTAAAATACACAGTCAGATGAAGGTTTTTCCACAAACAGAGCCATCTAAAAGTTGAGACATATCAGTCAGGAATGTCAACATAATAATATAGGCATTAGATAAAGGCTAGCATTAGCATGCTAGCTCCAGAAACAAACTCACCAGTTCCAACTTTTAGGTTGTTTTCACACCTGATAGTCCGGTAGACTCGGTTCGGTTGGGGACCAATATTCATGCCATTTTGTTACATTTGAGCTGTTGCGTTTGCATTCACACTGCACTGTGCAGTCGAGCCAACCTGTTGAACCAACCTGTTACCCCGCTCACCTGTGGGGGCGCTGCACCAAGAATTACTGAAAGAAACAACACAAAAACCTCTGAAGACACGTCTTCTTCTTCTGGAAATAAAAACAAAAATGGAGTGGCATCAAGTTTTAGCAGTTTTAGGAGTTATATTTTGTCATTTTTCAACAATGGACTCAGCATGAGCAGAAGATGAGGCAGAAGACCATGGAGAATATTGTTTTTCACACAAGGCAGCTGACGGCTCCATATGAGGTCAGAGAAATGCATGTTTGTTTGTCCTGTGCTGTACTCCACTTCTTGCTTGTGGAGCGGGGCCCGGTCTGTTTACATTCACACTGTACTCGAACTGCGCTGGAGTTCTCTTCTACCGGACCGAGACCTAGGTTTTAGCCTGGGCCAGAGTTTGCCTTTTTGTTCCGTGACAGAGTTCGATGGTGCGTTCACACCTCCCCAAATGCACCGGACTTCCTAAGAAAACAAGCTAGAGTTTGATTAAAGCGGACTAAACAGGGCTGGTGTGAATGCACCCTTAGAAGGCTTTTTCACAAACAGAGACTTTTAAAAGTTGAAAGACATATCGGTCAGAAATGGCAAATAGGCATTAGATAAAGGGCTTTCAATGGCTTAAAGCCTGCCTGCAGCCAGCCTGGTTGTGTCACTGCATGGATCTGTTCCCAGACCAAAAAACAGAATAAAAACTGACCGGAAGTATCCTGATTCATGCTCAAGTACATGAGCAGTACCAATAGGTACAGCTCGCGTTCGACGTGCCCCCGGGCGCTGATATCTGCACCCAGAATCTTCCCATCTATTGTAGCGTAGTGGAATAACTGTGCATGTGCCATTTTTAACGAGAGTCTATGGATTAGATTCTTGCACCCCCAGGGGCTGGAAATAAGTCATCAATCAGACAACGTTTTTGAAAGAAACAACTTAACTCATCAAAATGTTTATGATACACAACAAAAAATATGTACAATGTATTTCGAAATATTTTAATTTTATTATTTCATTTTTTAAAATGTTTTTAAGTCTTCAATGTAAAATGGTGAGTGGTTTCAGTGGGGGAGTGGCGGTCTAGCGCCCCCCACAGACAAGCTGCCACTGGCAGCGGTCACTCATTCAGGGATGAAGATGTTCACATCCTGGACAGAGAGGAACGATGGTTTGAGTGAGGAGTAAAGGAGGCCATCTTTGTGAAAAGAAATCGTCCATCATTAAACAGGGGCAGAGGACTTGGTGTTCAACTGTCCCCCTCTTACAATGCTGTGATTGCTAGTATCACTCAGCCTCCTGTGAATAGCAAACAGCCATCAGGGTGCTAACGATCCATCGTTAGGCTGACGGTCCTCTTTTATCATGTGAACAACTAGTTTTGAATGCCGACAACAAACTGGTTGATCCACTATGGGGCTGTTTACACAGCGCATATTTTGAGTGAATCTGCTCCTTTCTCTTTCTGGTTCTGCTGATCATTTACACAACACCAGTGAATTCAAAAAGCAGACAGTCCTCAAAAAGCGTTCAATACAAAAACAACTGGACTTTATTTGTAACAGAAGAC
>NW_023626251.1:0-1568 GCF_014905685.2 Nematolebias whitei
AAGATGTTGAACTCTGCAGGTGAGTTAGCGTAGCCAAAGGGACACCTGGTAAAGGTGTATTGTCGGCTGCCAAAAGTGAAAGCTAGTTTGTGTTGGTCCTCGGCGCGCACAGGGATGGTCCAAAAACCAGAGGCGACGTCGAGGGTCGAGAAGTACTTACCATCGGTGACCTTTGGCAGTTCCTGATGGAGCTGAGTCATTGGCCACCTGGATAAGGGTACTTGTTTATTTAGCTTCCTGTAATCTATGGTAAGTCTCCACTTACCATTTGGTTTTAAAACTGGCCATAGAGGCGCAGAGTAGGTGCTATTACATTGTCTGATTATACCTTTGACCAAGAGGTCATCAATGATCTCCTGGACAGGCTTGTATGCTGCCAGAGGGATCTTGTATTGTCTGACAAATGTTGACGGTGCGTTGGGTGGGGTTGGGATTCTCACTGCGTGGAGTGAGGTCAACCCACAATCTGTTGAATCAGTTGCAAATGACTTTTCATATTTTAAAAGAACTTGGCGTAGTTTGTCTCTTTCTTCATCAGATGTCAGAGCGTCGGCTTGTGCGACCACCTGATCAATCTGTGATGAGACTGATAAGGGTTCTTGCTCCTTAGGGAGCTCCAACGAATCCCTTCCTGAGTCGTCGGGCCTGTCTATGGGTAAAACACCATAGGTTTGAGGTCCTTGGTCGACGTCATTGGTCGAGAAAAGAGCTATGGCCTGTGTTGGTTCCGTGAACCATACTGGCCCAGCTTCTTGACTCGGTACCAGGTTATCTGGGAGTCCTCCCAGAAATGGAATGCCTAGTTCAAAATCATGAAAGTCGGTTGAAATCAACCATCCTAGCATAGTCTTTTTTGGGATCAGCACCTCATCCATGCCAGTGTTACACACAGCAATAGATGTGGTCCTGGAGTCAAGACTCACCTGGTTTGTGGCTTCCACGGACAGTCCCAAATTGAAAAATGCAGGAGAGGGTTGAAAATATGCCTGTTTATTGCTAATAGCTTGTCCAGCTATTATGTGGATTCGCACCATTAGGTTAATCACCTGAGGTGGTACTGTGGTGGTTTGGTTGCTAGCAACTTGGCAGGCCTCTGGAATGGTCTGCCCAGCCTTAAGGCTCGCTGTGTCTAGCACAGGAGGATCCTTTGTGGCTGGTTTCAGGGACCACAGCACCTTGTTGATGGTGTCCACATGGACACCTAACCTTACCAAAATGTCAGAGCCTATGTAGGATGCATGTGGTAAGTTTTGGATAACGAGAAACGGGTGAACCAGTTCTCGTTGATTCCAGTTCAGTTTTAGGTTAATGACTCCTTCTGCGGTCATTACCTGTGAACTATTGGGAACTAATGGAAAGCGGAAAGCTTTTTTAATTAGTTCTAGACCAACGTGTTTGTGAACCAAGGTTTCGTAGAAAGCTCGGTTAATTGCTGATTTATCTGTCCATAGAGACAGAACAGCATCGTTGGTGTGGGACCCTTGGATCTCTACACCCTTAACTACCAGTGGTAGGTAGTGTTTGGTGGACTCTGACTGCTCCAGCTCACAGAGGAGGCTGTCTTGTTG
>NW_023626251.1:1668-3008 GCF_014905685.2 Nematolebias whitei
ACAGCATCGTTGGTGTGGGACCCTTGAATCTCTACACCCTTAACTACCAGTGGTAGGTAGTGTTTGGTGGACTCTGACTGCTCCAGCTCACAGAGGAGGCTGTCTTGTTGAGTCAGAGTTTGGACCTCTTGGGTTTCTTTGGTTTCACATGGTGTCAGAGTACTCACCGGGCTCGTGTCCTCGGCTGAGGAGTCCTGTGCGCCTTCCGCGGTACCTGCTGTTGGGCAGTCTGTGTCACACTCCGGAGGCGTATCGATTGGCAGTGGCTTGCTCACTGTTGTCCACATTGTTTGATCACCATAATCTATAATCGCGCCGAAGCGATTTATAAAATCTTGGCCAACCAAAAATGGGAATGAGTCAACATGGGTCACGTGTACCGGGTGGTACAGTGTCATATTGCCAATCTGCATGTGAACCATTGCTATAGCTGTCAGGGTTGTTTTCTTTTCTGAGAGACCCTGCATTTCTATAGCACATTCAGAGAGAGGTATTATCCTGTTAACACTGGCAGCGGCCGTCCTCAGCTCCTCGAACAGTTTAGCTGACATGATTGTTATGTCTGCTCCACCGTCCAAGAGTGCTTCGTGTGTGAGGACACCTTCGAGTGTTACTGACAGGTACGCCTTTTTGGCGACCCCCCTTCTGATAAAGTTACACAGAAACCTTTTGGTTTTTTTCTGACGCTTCTTCACGCGTTCAGCCTTATCTGTGTAATCTTGGTTTGTCTGAACCGTCAGCACAGCAGAAGCTGTTTCTGAGTGTTCAGCCTGCGATGACTCGTCATCGTTCGTGTGTGTGTTTACCCCCCCTTCTTCCGATGAGGGGTTGTTTGAGGCAACAACAGCAATGTCTTGGTGCGTTCCACCGACATCTGTTATGTCGTCATTCGCGCCCTCGGATGTAATAGGAATTACATTACTGCAAAGTGCTCCTGGTTGGGTTCCCGTGTCAATGTGTTTCAAAGTTTCTAACAACCTGCGTAGTTTCTCTGTCTCTTCCGAGCTCAGAGGTGTAGGGCCTTGTTTCTGGAACTTTTGTGATTTATTCGCCTCGGATCGTTTCATCCGAGGTGGGGGACGTTCAGGTACGTCTTGCGGGGGTTCCTTTACGTACTGCCCCTGATGATATGGTTTCTCATATCGTTGCGTCCTGCGCCCACCCCTTTTTCGATAATCACTGTCTTCCTCTGAAAGAGGAGCCTTTTTGTCCCAGCGTGCGCCTTCAGGACGCGGTTTGTTAGCTTGAACAGACTGTTTTCTCTCTTTCTTCTTAGGAGGAGGCGGCGAAGCACGTCGTCCTTCTAGTTCAAGAGGGAGGGGTTTAACCTTTACACTAGG
>NW_023626252.1:0-3008 GCF_014905685.2 Nematolebias whitei
AGAAGGTTTACAGACACCAAGCAGTGAACAGAGTGAAAAAGATTTGACTCGAACAGGCGTGAATCGTGACATATCCCCACCTCAAGGGACGCATCCTGGCGTCCCACCTGGCTGATCGGGGTGATCGGCGTGAAAGGCAGCGATGAGGGGTTTGTCCAGGATGTGACGAGAGGGAACCCAGGAACGTTCCTCAGGGCCATACCCCTCCCAATCAACCAGATATTGAAGGCCCCGACCCCTCCTCCTAGATCGGAGGAGGCGATGCACGGTGTAAGCAGGGGAACAGTCGATCAGACGGGCGGGTGGGGGGGAACGAACAGGGGAGTGAAATTCGGATGTTACAACGGGTTTAATGCAGGAGACGTGGAAGGTGGGGTGAACGCGAAGCGACTTGGGAAGGGTGAGACGTAAAGAGACCGGGTTAATGATCTTGGAAATGGGGAAGGGACCAATAAAACGGGGGGCGAGTTTGTGAGACTGTGCCTTGAGGGGAAGGTTTTTGGTGGAGAGCCAGACATTTTGGCCCACTGCGTAGGTGGGTTGACAAGACCTACGGTGATCAGCTTTCCTAATGTAGATCACCGTGGTCTTGAGCAGGGCTCGTCTGGCCCTTCTCCAGGTCCTCTGGCATCTGAGAGCCGCCAGGTGAGCCGAGGGGACCACAGCCTCGCGTTCTTGAAGGGAGAGGACGGGAGGCTGAAAACCAAAAACAACGTAAAAGGGGGAGAGACCAGTAGCTGAGGAGGGGAGGGAATTGAGCGCGTGCTCAACCCAAGGCAGAGAGAGGGACCATTTATCAGGGTCCTTCTGACAAAGGAGTCGCAACTTGCCCTCCACCTCCTGGTTGGCCCTCTCAGTCTGTCCATCAGTCTCAGGGTGAAAACCAGAAGAGAGGCTGATGGAGATACCTAAAAGGTTACAGAATTCCCTCCAAAAGAGGGAAATGAATTGAGGACCTCTATCGGACACAATGTTCAGGGGAAGCCCGTGGAGTCTAAACACCTCACGGGCCATGATGTGGGCAAGCTCCTTAGAGGAGGGAAGTTTGGAGAGAGGTACAAGGTGGGTCATCTTAGAGAATAGGTCAACAATCGTGAGAATGACCGTATGACCCTCAGAGTTCGGGAGGCCGGTTACAAAGTCCATCCCAATATGGAACCATGGACGTTTGGGACAGGGAAGTGGGCGAAGTAGTCCCACGGGAGGACGCCTGGAGGTCTTAGACTGGGAGCAGAGGGGACAAGAACGCACAAAGGATTTAACGTCCTGAAACAAGGTGTCCCACCAGAATTGTGCCCGGACCACCGCAAGGGTCTTGGTAAGCCCTGGGTGGCAAAACAAACGGGAAGAGTGACAAAACTCTAAAACTTTCTTAATCATTTCAGGAGGAACAAACAGACGATTGTCAGGGCAATTAGGAGGAGGAGGACGAGACTGACAGGAGGTTCTCAGGTCAGCCTCTAGTCGAGTCATGGCCAGGTGGGTAGTTTCTGGTAGGATGAAGCTCTCCTCCTCCACAGGTTGAGAGGAGTCACCCTCAAAAAGGCGGGAAAGAGCATCAGGCTTGACGTTTTTCTCTCCCGGATGGTAGGACAACGTGAAATTAAAGCGAGAGAAAAAGAGTGCCCACCTGGCCTGACGGGGGTTCAACCGGCGTGCTGACCTGAGATACTCCAGATTCTTGTGATCCGTCCACACCTGGAAGGGAAATCTGGAGCCCTCCAGCCAGTGGCGTCACTCCTCTAAGGCGAGTTTAACGGCCAGCAACTCCCGATCACCCACATCGTAGTTGCGTTCAGCAGCAGAGAGGCTCCTAGAAAAGAAGGCACAGGGGTGAAGACGCCCCTCTCTGCTGCGTTGGCTGAGTATAGCCCCCACCCCGGTGCTGGATGCATCAACCTCGACAATGAAGGGTTCCTCTGGATTGGGGGCCTGAAGGATGGGAGCGGATGAGAACAGGGCCTTGAGTTTGTTAAACGCCTCTTCGGCGACTGGGGACCAAACAAAACGGGACTTAGTAGAAGTCAGTGAGTGGAGAGGTTTGGAGATGAGGCTGTATCCCTTAATAAACCTGCGGTAGAAATTAGCAAACCCCAAGAACCTTTGAAGTTGTTTGCGGTCCTTGGGGTTTGGCCAATCTACAACAGCCGCAATCTTGTTACGGTCCATCTCCATCTTGTTTGGAGATATAACAAAACCTAAGAACGATGTGGATGATACATGAAAGTCACATTTCTCTGCCTTAACATAGAGTCCGTTCTGTAAAAGACGGGTAAGAACAGCACGGACCTGTTTGCGATGAGTGGGGAGATCTCCAGAAAAAATGAGGATGTCATCTAAATAAACAAAAACAAACTGATTGACCATATCTCTTAACATGTCGTTGACCAGACTCTGAAAAACAGCAGGTGCATTGGTTAACCCAAAAGGCATGACCAGGTATTCGTAATGTCCAGTGGGGGTGTTAAAAGCTGTTTTCCACTCATCCCCCTCACGGATACGAACTAAGTGATAAGCATTACGAAGGTCAAGTTTGGTGAACACATTGGCCCCTTGCAGAAGGTCAAAAGCAGAGTTCATGAGAGGTAACGGGTACTTGTTTTTGACAGTAATCTTATTCAACCCACGGTAATCTATGCAGGGGCGGAGAGAGCCATCTTTTTTACCCACAAAGAAGAAACCCACCCCAGCAGGAGAAACGGAGGGTCTGATGATACCAGCTTGGAGAGATTCGTGGATGTAGTCCTTCATGGACTGCTGTTCAGGGGCAGAAAGAGAATAGAGGGCGCCCCTAGGAGATGTGGAGCCAGGAAGGAGGTCAATAGGACAATTGTAAGGTCGGTGGGGAGGCAGAGATGTGGCCCGAGCCTTATTAAAAACCTCCTTGAGATCATGGTACTCGGAGGGAACCTTAGCTAGGTCAGGGTAGAACTCCTCCGAGGGCTGAAAAGAGTCTTTGGACACGACAGCGTCCATTAGGCAGGAGGACAGACACTCCTCTGCCCAAC
>NW_023626253.1:0-3008 GCF_014905685.2 Nematolebias whitei
CATGACCAAACTGGAGCTGTTGAACGTTTTCCTGACCGACCGGCTGACGGCGGCGGCGGAGGAGATTTTCCGCGCCGTGAAGGACACGGTGGCGGAGTACCAGAGCGAGGTCCTGCGGTCCAGAGAGGAGAACGAGCGGCTCCGACAGCTCCTGAACGCCGCGGTGGTCCAACACCTGCTGCCGTCAGGTCTGTGCAGCGACTCAGTCCAGACCGAGCTTTTTGCACGAGTAGCTTTTTTATAAACGGATCAATATGTTCTGTGATAATCAGCGTTTTTCAGTCATGACTCGCATCCAAACCTACGAAGTAAAATCAAAGTGTCTGGTTTTACGATGCGGAGCCTGAAGGCAGCAGGATGAAGCCGGGCTTTCTGGATCTGGCTCAACAAAACCTGAAACTGTTCTGAGACCCTGAGTTCTTCCTCCTGTTTCCAGCTGAAACTAAGGACGGCCCAGCAGAGTCTAGTTTGATAATCTAATCTAATTATCATCAGCTGTTCAGTCAACATGTCGTCATCCTGCTGCTAATAAGTGTTCTGTCAGACTGGGATCATCAAAGTTTGTTAAACTTATCTCAGGCCACTTTCAGCCTCCTAAAAATGGAACTGATCTTTTGAAATGCGCCCAACATGATCGTGTTTTTCTTTTCAGAGCCGTACTCCCTCTGGTCCCGAGAAGACGCAGGCGTCTGTGACTGGAGGAGCAGAGGGGAGCCGCTGTCGCAGCTGGAAGAGGAAAAACTCAGAGGAAGTCAGGCAGAAGCTCCACAGGAAGCAGAGGACTCAGCAGAGGGAACCTGCAGCCGTGTCCAGCAGCAGGGGCCAGGCGCCCCCCCATCCTCGGTCACGTCTGTAGAGATAAAGATAGAAAATGACAAATGCGTGTCAACCAGCGTCTTGTCGGTTCCTTCAGACTGCAGAGCAGCTCCGAGCCATTCTTCTTTCTCCTCTGCAAAGAGTCCGGAGCATTTAAAAACGGGCTCACATGTGAGGGGGGTCCAGCAGGTGAGGGGGGGCCTTTGCTCCAACAGCAAACAGGGCATGCCGCCAGTCAGGAATGGAAGATCCCTGAAGCTGCCTCTGCCTCGCCTCTCTCAGCCCAAGCAGAGCATCCAAAGGTGGCACAGCTGCAGGGAGTGCGGTAAGAGCTTCAGCTTCGCCTGCCAGCTGGAGGTGCACATGCGCTGGCATACCAAGGAGAAACCGTACAGCTGCACAGTGTGCAGGAAGAGCTTCACCACCATCAGCATGCTGAGGAGGCACCACCGCATCCACACCGGAGAGAAGCCGTTCCACTGTCACGTCTGCGGGAAACGCTTCAACCAATCGGCGCACCTCAACACCCACTTCAGGCTCCACGCCAAGGAGAGGGCCAGCAGGAGCTGAGCCGTGCCTCGGCAGGAAGCAGGTGGAGGCGTGCATCACCTGGAGCCACACTCATCGGCAGCTGTTGACTCAGAGCAAAGCTCATTTAATCTGGGGTGCATCGGTTGAATCATCCAGAGGTCATCTGGTTGAACAAAATTTAACTGGTTTAATCCAGAGGTCAAAACGTATTTAAACAGAGCTGAACTGGTTCAGTCACTCAGTCAAAACATCTACAGTGATTGTGATTAGCTGTTGTTCTAGTCCAATAAAGATGTCAGTATTTGAAGATCTGTCTCCCGTGAATGCTCTTTGTTTGGAAAATGGAGCTTTGGATGACCTGTCTCATGTCATGACCGCTTTGCCTAAAGACGTAATCCGTCAAATATCTGGATACTGGGCTGTAAAACATACTAGAAAGTTCCTGGAACAGCTTCGACAGGGACGGCCACGTGACGGCCGTTTTAAAATGTAGATGACAACACGCCTGCATGATATAAAATATTTATGTGCACCTGTAACTGTATGGTAGGAAGAGTTTGTTCAGGGACCTCTCTGCTCCAGGTCATGTGACCTCACTGTGCTCAGAGTTCTGTCAAGCGCTGAGAAAAATTATATATTTGCATATTACGTCACCATGGTAACTCAAAAGTCTCCAGAGAATTGGTCTACATAGAAGAACACTGACATGTAACGCCTTGTTTAAAAATGCCTAGAGGAGGAACTAGTGCAAAGGACAAAGATTTCTATGGAAGAGATCTGTATCTCTAAATTTTATGTTGGCTGAACTGGCAAAATTAACTTCTCAACAAGAACAACTGATTGGTTTGGTGCTGGAAGTAAAGTCACTAAAAGCTATGCTGACAGAAAAGATAAAAAATAGCCAAGCTGGAGCAAAAAGTGGAGGACATGGAGCAATATTTAAGAAGGGAGGACCTTGTTCTAACTGGTCTTGAACCTCAACACCGATCTTGTGCAAGAGTTGCTGCAAATGAAGATGGCACAGAGGATGCTCCACAGCAAGAACTGCAGACTCTGGAGCAACGAGTGGTGAACGTCCTCAGAGTAACAACAGAGATGTTCAAAGAGACACCATATCCATCTGTCATGCACACCAAAACTGAAGGCAAAACCTGTCACTGTAAGATTCATAAGCAGAAAATACAAACATAACCTACGGATGCAGTCACAGGAACCAATAAACATAAATGAACATTTAACAAAAAGAAATGGGGACACTGCGCGAGCAGCCAGGCTGTTGAGAAAACAGAAAGAAAACGCAACATGGACTAGAAATGGATAAATCAGACTCTACTTCCTCAGGTATGGAAGAGGATGTGTCTCAATTTTCAAATTAAAATGGATTAATAGATGATTGAAAAGGAAAAAGCATTTCTGCTAATTCATTTTAATTTTCAAGTTTGACATTTAAAAATTAATTTAGGTCATTTTTACAGGGATATATAAACTGCTAAGACAATTAATAAAGGGAACACCTAAACAAAACAATGTAACTCGGGCGGCTGTGGCTGAGTGGTTGGAGCAGTCGTCCTCCAATACAAGAGTTGGGGGTTCGAATCCACCAGCAGTCACATGCCCAAGTGTCCCTGGGCAAGACACTGAACCCCTCACTGTACATATTA
>NW_023626254.1:0-3007 GCF_014905685.2 Nematolebias whitei
TTAAATTCAATGCACGTTTTATTCAGTTCAGAAAAATGAGGAATCCGTGTTAATTGATGAATATATCTGAGCATCTGTTCATCTACATATTGGTGGCCCGTCACGTGCTCATAAATGACTGTATATTCGTGTGAAGTTGAATTTTACGTGTTGGCATAAAATAACAGTTTAACAGCTGTGCTGAAACGCGCAGCTGCTGCACCGCCTGAAGTCAAAACGCTGCATGTTTTTAAGCGTGTTGGTCTGTGATGCTTGGGAGCTCACAGAAAGCTGAAATAGTGTCATAAGTCTTTATGAAAGCTGAAATTGTACGCCTGTTACGTGTAACTAAAAGCTGATGAGCTGTGGAAACGCTGTTTTCTGTTTAAACTGGTCCAAACGGACGGAGACCCGGCTGTGGTCCTGTTCGGTTCTGAACGAGTATTTTGAATAGATGGATAAACGTTTTAAAGACTGGACGAAGTCTCAGTTAAGCTCAGAGTTGATTCGTTACATTTTTAACAGAAAAAGTGCATTTTGATGGTTTAAAAGACGAAAAGTTGACGAATTTTAGTTCACGCTAATCTAGCATGCTGGTTGCTTTAACGTTTCGTGATTGGTTGATTTGCTGCTGTGGAGCGCTCTGATTTGCTGAGAAGGTTGAATGACGTGCCTACGTAACTTCCTCTCAACCCTGCTGCTTTGTCATTGGTGATTTCAGTCACGTGACCCAGAAATGGAAACTCGTTTTCATAGGGAATAAAATCTGCTTTTTAAAGCTGAAAAGCGCTTTAAAGCTGTGTTCTGAAACGCTGTTTAGGTTCTTCGAAGTCTAATTGCTGAAATTTTGCCACGTTTGTGTAAAAAATCCGTTCAGAAATGTTGGTTTTATCCGGGTCTAGCCGATGCTAATTTTGAGCTAACAGCTACCGACCGGACGCCACAGGAAGTCATAGCGACCCCTACTGGACAACACTAACAGTGTCTGGGTTAAAATTAATAAGGTTGTACTGACACCTTCTGGATAAACGGAAGATCACAGGTTTTCACTTCGTTTTTAGGTTTAAAGAGTGAAATTAAACGTTTTTATTTTTCTGTAAGGCATTTTTGAGTAAATAAACGTTCCTCAAAGTTGAATAAACACTGTTATCTTGCATTTTAAAAGTTATAAAGGTATTTATGCAAAGAGCATTTACCGAACGCATTTTTATTCACTGATAATTCCTTGAAGAAAGTACAAAATAAAAATTGAAACGAACTTTTAAAAAATAGAAACAGTTACAGATCTTCACAAAAATGGAAAAAGTTTACTCACTTGCTAAAAAGATAACGCACGTTTAATTGTTAAACTCACAAAATAAGAGTAAATACATCAGTAGAGAGAAACTCTTCTGATTTTATTTTACCACCTAAACATTTACATCTCCTATTTAATTTTTAAATAGCAGATAATGGAAGACGAAGAGGTAAACACTGACCCCTTTCAATCCAGAGATGCCGTCCAGTCGGCTTTACATATTTTAACAAATTCAATTATTGGTAAACAATTAGAGCAATTAGAAAACCTTGATGATGATCAAAGAAATGAGGAACTGCAGAGGTTGGCAAAAGAAGCCAATGTGTCGGAGGACACAAAATCGAGCCGTGAACGCTTGGCAAAAATCTCCCTGCTTCTGAAAGCGGAAGTGGACCATCTGGTTGAACAAAATGTCACGCTGTTCAACGGATATCAATCTGAAAAGGACAGGTGTGACGTATTGATGAATCAATCTGAATTGCAGAAACAACAAATTAAGACTGATAGAGACCTCTCAAAGACTGAGCTGTTAGAACAGGCTCAATCATATGAGGAGAGGATTAGGGATAAAGAACAAGCGTACCGAGCTGCGTGTTCAGATAACGATATGCTACAAGCACAGTTGCTGGTCGCATTAAAGGAGCTGGAGGATTGCAAGGCAGACAAGGAGCTTATACTCCGACAATGGCTGAATTTACAAAGTAAATATCAGACAACACAGGAGCACCTGACAGCTTGTGAGGAGAAGCTAGCTACAGCTACAAACCAGATTTCTGATATGGGGCGGGCTGGTCTGAGACTCAGAGACGGACAAGGTCGGGGCCCGGGTAAGCCACACCCACCCCAGACAGATGCTGTTGCACCTCCTCACCTTAGCCCCGTTCCAACACCCCCGCCTCGGGGGATAAGGACGGGTCTGCACCCACTTGCACCTCTTCCTCCTAACACCATGCCGTTACCAACACCCCCATCTCGGGTGGTAGGAACAGACCTGCACCGATATGCACCTCTTCCTACTAACGCCATGACGTCACCCCCACCCCCATCTCGGGCGGCGGGGATGGACCTGCACCGATATCAACTCACTGAATCGGTATACACCACGCCGTCACCCCCACCCCCATCTCGGGTGGTAGGGGCAGTCCTTGACCAATCTGCACCACCAACCACGCATGTGAGACCGTTAATACAGTCTCCTTCAATGGATGATTTGCAGAAAATCTCAAAATATGTACAACGCTTTGTGCCTGGACCGATGGGATCATCTGGAACAAAAGCGTACCTCAAAGATCTGGAGTTCAGGTTGAGATCTTATCCTAATGCTACGGTAGAAGATAAGATCAGCCTGATAAGGCTCACTTCGGACAGAGAGGTGTTCACCTTCATCGAGCGTCTACCAGATGCAACGAAGAGGGATTACAACCTTCTGTGCGAAGTTTTGATCAGAGAGTACGACTCCTGCACGGGACCTGCTGGTTTCCCAGCTGCAGACAAGATCATGCAGGGTAAAACTGAACATCCAAAAGTTTATTACAAAAGAATCTTCCAAGCTTATTTTGGTAACAGAAATGAGACCGGAATGGAAGAAGATGATGGTTTTAAGTTTGTTTTCAGCAAAAATCTCCACTCTGATTTCAGACAATCAGTACAAATGATGGCAAATTTCAGAGAAAAATCCATCAGTGAGATTAAACAGTGTGCTGTGAATGTGTTTGAAGCATGTTCTCATGC
>NW_023626255.1:0-3007 GCF_014905685.2 Nematolebias whitei
TGAACAGAGTGATAAAGATCTAAATACAGGGACGTGATTCATGACAGATCCCCCCCTCAAGGAACGCCTCCTGGCGTTCCACCTGGCTGATCTGGATGGAGAGCGTGGAAGTCGGCAATGAGAGACCTGTCGAGGATGTGACGGGAGGGGATCCAGGAACGTTCCTCAGGACCGTACCCCTCCCAGTCGACCAGGTACTGAACCCCACGTCCCCTCCGCCTAGAGCGAAGGAGACGGCGCACAGTATAGACAGGGCCACCCTCAATGAAGCGGACGGGTGGAGGGGCGTGAGCAGGGGTATGAAAAGTGGAGGAGACCACCGGTTTGATACAAGAAACATGGAAGGTGGGATGGACACGGAGGGACCTAGGAAGAGTCAGGCGAACAGACACAGGGTTGATGATTTTGGAAATGGGAAAGGGACCAATGAAGCGAGGGGCCAGTTTACGGGACTGGAGCTTAAGTGGGAGATTCTTGGTGGACAACCATACCTTTTGGCCTATGGAGTAAACGGGCTGGGGGGTTCTATGGCGGTCGGCCTGCTTGCGATAGGCCGCCCTACTCTTCAACAAGGCGCGTCTGGCCTTCCTCCAAACCCTCTGGCAGCGTAGGGCGGCCAGATGAGCGGAGGGGACAGAAGCCTCCCTCTCCTGGAGAGAGACGACAGGGGGCTGATAACCAAAGACAACGTAAAAGGGGGACAAACCGGTGGCCGAGGAAGGAATGGAGTTGAGGGCATGTTCAACCCAAGGCAGGGAGGAGCTCCACTTCTCGGGGTCCTGTTGGCATAGAATCCTCAGCTTGCCCTCGACCTCCTGATTAGCCCTCTCCGTCTGGCCATCGGTCTCAGGGTGAAACCCAGAGGAGAGGCTAATGTCAATGCCCAGGAGGGAGCAAAACTCCTTCCAAAAGAGAGAGACAAACTGAGGACCTCTGTCGGAAACAATGTTAGTGGGCAGACCGTGGAGTCTAAAAACCTCCCTGGCCATGATCAGGGCGAGTTCCTTGGATGATGGTAGTTTGGGAAGGGGAATCAAATGGACCATTTTGGAAAAACGGTCAACTATAGTGAGGATGACCGAGTGAGAATTGGATGGTGGGAGACCGGTAATGAAATCCATTCCTATGTGCGACCAGGGACGAGATGGACAGGGAAGGGGGCGTAACAGCCCTGAAGGAGGGCGCTTGGAGGGTTTGGATTGGGAACAGGAGGGGCAAGATCGCACATAGGTTTGGACATCCTGAAATAAGGTCTCCCACCAAAACTGTGACCTAACCAGGGACAACGTTTTACTCAAACCAGGATGACAGAATAGACGAGAACTATGAGTGAAATCCAAAACCTGTTTAACCATGTAGGGAGGGACAAATAAACGATTGGGTGGGCAACTAGGTGGAGGAGGATTGGTCTGGTTGGAAGCCTTAAGATCCAACTCAAGCTGGGTAACGGCCAGGCGGGCAGTCTCAGGGAGGATAAACTGATCCTCCTGAGAGGAAGGGACTTCATCCTTCTCCAGGATGCGGGACAAAGCATCAGGCTTGGTGTTCTTCTCATCGGGGCGAAAAGACAAAGTGAAGTTAAAACGTGAAAAGAACAATGCCCACCTGGCCTGACGGGGGTTGAGGCGACGAGCGGATTTGAGGTACTCCAGGTTCTTATGGTCAGTCCAAACCAAAAAAGGGAACCTGGAGCCCTCCAACCAGTGTCTCCACTCCTCAAGGGCGAGTTTGACGGCCAGCAGCTCCCGATCCCCAATGTCATAGTTCTTTTCTGCCTCGGAGAGACCCTTGGAAAAGAAAGCACAAGGATGCAGGCGTCCCTCCAGGCTGCGCTGACTAAGAATGGCCCCCACCCCAGTACTGGAGGCATCAACTTCGACGACAAAGGGCTCGTCGGGGTTGGGGGCCCGGAGGATGGGAGCTGAAGAAAACAGTCTTTTGAGATCACAAAAGGCTTTGGCTGCTGCGGTGGACCAAACAAAACGTGACTTGGATGAGGTAAGTTCGTGAAGAGGCTTAGCGAGTTGGCTGTAACCTTTTATAAAGCGTCTATAAAAATTAGCAAACCCCAGAAAGCGTTGTAGTTGCTTCCGGTCCTTGGGAGTGGGCCAGTCCACCACAGCAGCCACCTTGCAAGAGTCCATGGATACAGAGTCTGGGGAAACAACAAAACCCAGGAAAGTAGTGGAGGTGGTGTGAAACTCACATTTCTCGGCTTTTACATATAAACCATTTTGCAGAAGCCGGGTCAAAACAGATCTAACATGTTTTTTATGATCGTTAATGTCCTTAGAAAAAATCAAAATGTCATCAAGATAAACAAAAACAAACTTGTTAACCATATCCCTAAGCACATCATTTACAAGACATTGAAAAACTGCAGGAGCGTTGGTGAGTCCGAATGGGATCACCAAATATTCATAATGTCCAGTGGGTGTGTTGAAAGCAGTCTTCCACTCGTCCCCCTCTCTGATGCGAACCAGATGGTAGGCATTACGGAGGTCGAGCTTAGTGAAAACCTTGGATCCCTGCAGAAGGTCAAAGGCAGTGTTCATCAAGGGTAACGGGTACTTGTTTTTAACAGTAATCTTGTTCAGACCTCTAAAGTCAATGCAGGGACGGAGGGTCTGATCCTTCTTCTTAACAAAAAAGAAACCGGCCCCTGCAGGAGAGACCGAAGGTCTAATGATCCCAGCCTGCAGGGACTCCTGAATGTAAGACTTCATGGCCTCTTGTTCTGGTGAGGATAAAGAATAAAGGCCCCCTCTGGGTGGTGTGGTACCGGGCATTAAGTCAATAGGGCAGTCATAGGGTCTGTGCAGGGGTAACGACTTGGCCTTAACTTTATTGAATACCTCTTTGAGGTCATGATAGTCAGTGGGGACCTTAGCTAAGTCTGGATAATAACTGGGCGACTGAGTGACAGAGTCTGAAGGAACCACTGCTTCATAAAGGCAGGTAGAGAACAGGTGCAGCCAGTCAGAGATAATCAGGCCAGCTGGCTGCA
>NW_023626256.1:0-3006 GCF_014905685.2 Nematolebias whitei
TCATCAGGACTCTGTATCACAGAGCAGACAACATCCCCACTAGCTCGGGAGCCAGGCAGAAGGAGAAATCCTACACAAAACAGGCTCTAGAGCAATGTGGATATCCTAACTGGGCCTTCCTGAAAGCAGAGAAGAAACCCAAACAGGACTCCAGTCAGCCATCAGGTGAAAAGGAGGAACCCAGACCCAGACCAGTGGTCATTCCATATGTTGAGGGGGTATCAGAGAAACTGAGTCGTTTATTTTCTAAACATAACGTCCCAGTGGCTTTTAACACTAGAACTCCCAAACCTTTGCCATTTGGCAGTTGTACCTTTAAATCCCAAGGAACTGCCATTTGGCAGGTTTGAACTTGACTTTAGAAAGAATTCAAATTGAAATTCATTCAAATTCAGCCCGATTGCCTCCATTGTTATGTAAATTAGGCCATTACATTTGCAAGAAGTAACTCTAAAGACACTCTACTCAGCAACAAGTTGGTCTCCAAAGGAACTTCAATGTAACTCCTGTAATTATTATGGTTTGAAGAACCCTCCCCCCCAAAAAAAAAAATAAAAATCAACGTTACCAGAAATTTAGATTCAAAATTCAAAGCTTTATTGTTATATGCACATTAAAGACACACGTTACCCTGTTTCCATGTACAATGAAATTCTTACTTTGCTTCTCACAGCGGATGTACAAAATATTTTATATAAATCTAAGTACGCAAGTAATAAAATATAAAATAAAATAGGCATGCAATAATATGATAATAAAAGCCATAATCTTGCTGATGGAGGGCACTCCCAGTGTTGCAGACCATATGTCATGCACCGCTGGAAGGCAAACAATCCCTTGCAGGAAGAGGATTGCAATGAATGCCATTAGTTCGGGGAGGGCTATGAACCTGTTTTCATACTGTGACTGGCGTGCAGGCTGGACAGTCCACTCCTGTATGGTCCGAAGCATTTCCAGAGAGATGAAACAGAGGAAACTCTGTAAGCGACTCGACACTTTTCTTCTGGCTAAAGCAGTTGGTTCTCCATCTCTTGGGATGACATTCAATTGGGCTGTGATGCAGAGGCCTTCCAATCTGTTCTTCATGTAGATGAACAGATGCTGCGAAATATTCATCAATTAAAACGGATTCCTCATTTTTCTGGACTGAATAAAACGTGCATTGAATTTAATGAAATGTAAACGTGAGACGTCATTTATCTTTGACCCATCAAAATGAATGCGGTCATTTATTTTACAGAATCAAAGTTTAACATCAAACATTTACATTAATTTGGCAAAATATGAAAATAACAACATAATTAACAGCTTTACAGGTAGTGAGAAACAATTCGGCGATTGTTTCCACTCTTCGGCAGAACAGCAGACATTAATGAAAACTGTACAATTATGATCAATTATCCACACGGCGGTGGATGAGCACTTTACACAGACATTTCTAAATTATCTGGAAGGATTTCTACTTGAGAGAAGAATTTAAGGATGGAAATAAAGTTAAAGGGAGTAAAAGATGGATGAGGGAGAATGTGGTGTCAGCTTCAGAAACGGCACCCTCCATTCGAACCCAGCTCTCCTCGGTACGCTCAGTAGGAGACCAGACATTTATCTCATTCTGACGATGAATCAGTGAAGAGGAGCTCCAGTTAACGCTACCTTTTCAGCGTCTCCGTAGGATGGCTGTGAATCGTCCGAAGTAGTGACGAGATTCCGTCCGACACAAGCTCACCTCAGCAAGTGGAAAGTGTTATAATCCCATGAAACTCGGAAGAGCTCTGTGGTCATGTCAGGGTCTTCCCGGCTCCCAGCCAGACCCAACAGAACTTCACAGAACTGAGAACTGGGCAAATCCAGAACTGGCTCCCACAGCAACTGCACAGCACTAGGACATATCAGAACTACGAGAACCAGGAAGTACCGACATTTTTAAAGAGCTCTTTTCCCGGTTCATTTGGGAGTCTTCCCATTGGTCAGTACCGACCAGACAGGGGTGTGTTTTGTGACGTAAGAGGTTACTAGGAGTCAGAAAAAGCAAGAATTGTTATGGAACAGGTTAAACTGTTCTCAGAGACAGAGAGAGTTTTGTTTGGACGAGTTTGGAAAACAGGTGCCAACTCTACGTCTGAGAGGATGTAAACAAGACAGTTGTTCCAACACATGTCTGCTTCGACTCCTGACCTTGGAAAACGCACACTTGCTCATTCAAAGACAGAAATCAGAAAATGCATAAAAATCTGTAACAGACCTTACCATGAATTCTAACTCTGCATAAGCATTAAAAATCATTACACTGTTTCACAGTTAATAAAATTGATTAGTTCACTGCAACATCTAAAATGGTTTGAACTAAGACACTTTGATTATCAACATTTGTAAAATAGTAATGATAATAAAAAGAGAGTGTTCTTTCACTTGATTTTCAAGAAAGAAAGTCTCAGGATGGGTGAACCTGTATTTCTGGATTCAAATCAATGAAATGACAGTTTCTGTCCCACAAGGTTCTTAAGGTCAAGGGTTTTGACCTTAGGCTTAGTTTTGACATCAGGTTAAGTTCACTACAGTCCCCCCTTTGGAATTCATCACCTGTCCATGGGGATGAATTCCAAACATGAACTTACGCCTTCGATTGTCCTTGAAGCTTGATGTAATCCAGCAAAGAAACAAGAGTCAAGAGTAATCCAGCAAGGAAAACAAAAGTCAAAAGTAATCCAGCAAGGAAAACAAAGTCAAAGGTAATTCCACAATGTTCTTGGCAATTCCATTGTGTTGATTATAATTCCATAACGTCTCGGTAATTCCATTGTAGCAATGCTTTAACCCCTTGGAAACAGAGTCTGTAATCCATTGGAAAAAGTCATATAATCCACAACGGTAAATCCACAACGATTGGAAGTGTTGATTAATCAGCATACAGTGGGGTACCCTTGGATTGAACTGAAGATGCGGCCACTGGATGAAGAGCAGAGACCAACGTCAGGATTGCAGGTCGCCTCCAGCGAAGGTCGTCTC
>NW_023626257.1:0-3006 GCF_014905685.2 Nematolebias whitei
GAAACTGGAATTATTTAAAGACAGCAGCTGAACACAGTTTTTTTTTTTGCCTCACTCAGACTCTCCTTTAGTCTTCTGATCAGAATTAATTCTCTTTCTCAAAACTGAGGTTGTCCATATAGCTATCTACAGCAGGAAATCCATTAATTGTTCATGATATTTCCACAGAACTCCACTTCATGAAATATAAACCTGTAGTGTCCAATCTCGGTTCTTGAGGGTTCCTGCTTGCTGTACCAGTTTACCTGCTCCAACGCACCTGATTCAAAGGTTGAATCACCCCTTCATGTTCTCCAGACTCACCCATCGATTGAAGTCAGGTGTGTTGGAGCAGAGAAACCTCTAAAACAGTGGTCCCCAACCCCTGAGCCACGGACCTGTACTGGTCCATGGGTCAATTGGTACTGGGCCACACAGAAGGAAAAAAAAAGCTTATTTTGAAAAATCACTGGATTCTCTCCACCACATCAGTCTATGACTCACTCTTGACGCAGGTCAACATACACTAGTGGTTAGTTTCATTTTCTGTTAGGCATGCATGTATAGATCGGTTCTACATTGCCTACGAGGGTGCAAAAATCAGCTGCGTGGTCTAGACCACCAGACCCCCCCCCCTTCCACCGTGACATTAAACTGGTCTGTGGCGCAAAAACGGTTGGGGACCACTGCTCTAAATCATGCAGG
Organism: Nematolebias whitei; assembly: GCF_014905685.2. NCBI lineage: Eukaryota > Metazoa > Chordata > Actinopteri > Cyprinodontiformes > Rivulidae > Nematolebias > Nematolebias whitei. Next base: position 685 of record NW_023626257.1, read on the forward strand.
ACAGTGGCCCATGAGACCCAGGATTGGACACCCCTGATCTAAATAAACTATCCCTTTAACGGTTACCCTGAACGAAACAGACATTTTCTATGGAGGCTTTAAATTCCTTCCAAGATGAGCCATAGGGCGTACAGCGCTGTGACATTTCAAACACCAACAGGCTGACAGACGGATGGCATGGATCATTACTGTGAGTTAATGGAGCAGCCGTTTAGATGGTATAAAAATGCAGGCTGCAGGACTCTTTATCCAAATTGTTTCAGGTTCTGCATGGTGCATTAAGAAAACATGTTTGGGAATGTAAAATCTAATCAAAATGTGTCCTTTTATTTTTCTCAGTGTTGATTGTGGATGATACAGGCTTTTACCACCAGCACGAAGCCTAAAACCACCAAAAGCTCGATGATCTTGGAAAGAGTCCACCAGATGTTCCGCCTCGTCTTTAACATTGCATTGAGCCGATGGTAATTTCCTCTCCATCATGGAGCTCTCTTTCCAAAGTGTGCTGCCATAATGTCTAATATTTATCATAAAAATTGGCAAGTATTGTTAGCTTCTGGTCTGAAACGTAGCAGCAGCCAAGATCCTGCATTACTCATGCATCACAGTATGGTAGACTTTGGACTATTCATTTTCTTACACAATATGAGTAATGGCTTTGCCGTGCTTCGTGTGGCCACGGGGGTATTTACTTTAGAGCTCTTCATCATGCAGAAATGCTGAAGTTCATACAATAGCACCGACTTCTTCATGTATTAACAGAAATGTTAACTTACAGCAGCTTGTGTAAATGTTAAGTGCTGTTTTATTGGAAATTTGCCTTTTCTTAAATGGCAAACACCAATGGAGTCAGGAGACATAAAAGAGGAATTTGTCTCCCCGGAAGGCTCAGTTTTTGTGCATCACATGAGCTATGAATAGATGTGAAAAGGCTTCGTCTTCAGGTCACATCATACTGTATAGGACAAAAGTATAACTATCTGTAACATTGCCTCCCCTCACTATTCATATTAGTCGAGCAACAAAAGCTGCTCTGTCTCATTCACTGTCTATGTTGCCATTTAATCAATGCAGACTTCCAGGGAGCCAACAACAAATGATTTTTAATGAGCGTCCTATTGCTCAAGTGGTGCTATGGTGAGTCTCCAAACATTCTCATAAAAGACAAATAAATATAAAAAACACATTTTAGTAAACCAGTCTACTGGTCAGTGAATGAAATTGCCTGATTCTCAACTCGATTGTTGACAGGTCGATCCATAACTCAAAAATATGTCTTCTGGTCCATGAACACAACATAGCTAAGAGGCCTAATAGCACTTCTTTAATGGCTCCTATGTCCATTAAAGTTTTTTCTTGATTTTTAAAAATCTTTCCTATTACTTGCACCTTCTTCTTGACCCTTTTTCTTCTCCCAAACCAAGACACTTGAAGCATTCTTTCAGGCATTACTCTGTGCCATGTTGTATAGTGCTGCTAACTTTGTCACTGAAAGTCGCCAAAATCCAGGATTCAGCCGTCGCTCCCAAACATTAACAATGAGTTGTACAACGTGATCAGAAAAAGGATGGAGCAGTAATGGGTGGGAGGGGAAAAAATGTCAATTTGAAGCATTTTAAACGTAGTAGTCTGATGTGTTCCAGGAGGAAATGAAGAAACAGTAATTTAAAAAATACACTTAAACAATTTACCAAAACAGCAGATTATTTTAATGTTTGTTCATTTTATTGGTGTAAAACTAAGATACCCACACAAAATGTTCTGATAGATGGGAATTGAGAGGTTTGCTTTGGTTTGACCATTTCCCATCATCCAAAATCACTAACACCTGGGACACCTGATATAATTTACAATATTTCCAGCCCATAAAAAAAAACAACACTTATGATTACAACAGCACATTAAAGCTAAGCTCAGTAAGTTTCAAACTAACCATTAAAACAGCTGATCAGGACAGATGCTGTGAAATATGTAGCATTTAGCACTCTCTGCTGCTTGCTAAGCCTCAAGATGAATAACTTTATTGATCTTGACTGTAAGATTTGTGGTCATACTGATATGCTTCTTTTTTCTACTTTTTCATATTCATTCATTCAACCTTTATTTAAACAGATAAATCACATTGAGCCTCGAAGACTCATTTACAAGTGAGACCTGTTTGGACAGACAAAAAACAGTGGTTAACTGGACACATGTAGGAAATTGGAGGCGAAAAAAAATTCCTATCAGACTTACATACCATATATGTGTATATATATATATATATATGTGTGTGTATATACACACATATATATACACACATATATATATACACATATATAC
>NW_023626258.1:0-3006 GCF_014905685.2 Nematolebias whitei
TGATTGGTGTTGTTGGAACCAAAATAGCACGTGGAGGTGAGTCACTAGACTTACGTGGAGGTGGCAGAAGGGGATTAAGTGCAGGAGGTACAGCAAAATCCTTCTGAGGTGGTGGTGGGTGTCCTGGACTCTGACTTTGTTCGTCTTTGAGTTCCAGACAACCTTGCCCCACGTCAGAAAACTCCTTTGTTGCTGCGGCTAGTTTCGCCTCACAGGCTTTTAAGCATTCCTGTCATCTATGACACTCACTTTGTAAACGCACGCCTTGTTGGACTAACGCTGCTTTTTCCAATCTGCACTCGTTCAGAGCTTTTGATGTGAGCTGCACCTGTCGTTGTAGCACATCACTGTCTGAACACAGTGCTTGGGACTTAATCCCTCTTTCACGTAGCTTCACCTCATATGAGTCTGCTTGTAACGACAGCTGAGCTTGTGAGAGCTCTTTCTCATGTTTTAATTCATTTGCCCAGGTCTCCTTATCAAATTTAAACTGTACCACGAGTTTTAGGTACTCCACACGTGCTGCCACGTGGTCCTCTGTCTCGTGCATTAACCTTTCATCAAGGGCTTCTGCCTTGTTGGCCTCCTTATAAAATTTAGCTTTCAGCAAGAGTGCTAATTTAGCCAGATGTTCATAGTTTGACTTTGTTATGTCTGCAGAAGTCACACTTTCTGCAACTTCCTTCAGCTCGTCCAATAACTCTGTTGAGTTCATGCTGTCCACCTGTTCACCATATGGATCTAAGGATTCTGTTAGCAGCGTTAACGCTCTTTCTAACCAGTCCTTCTCATCACATGGAACAAAATCAGTGTCTGTTAAATCTGCCATGGTAAACCACTGTTCAGCAAACCTATCTGGTGAAATAGTTGCAAACAGAGTTTTTAACAGGTAAATGTTTTATTTAAGTGAGCAGTGAGATTCACACGCTATTTTAGCTCTGGGTTCAATCAACAGTACTGTTATAAGCCAACTTTCCAATAAATGGGTCCCTGTTAAGGCCTTACCCCATAAATATTGTAAGTAAACGCCTTCTGTGGCAGTGTACTTAACATGAGCTTATTTTTAACAGATACCATGAGCCAGGCTATTTCAGTGTACTCCAATGCACTTAAAATTAATAAACCTGCAATTTTCTAAAAGTCTCACAGCAACATTATTTTTAAATGCTTTTTAAGCAGTTTTAATTTACCAGAATTCGCTATTTAAACAGTACACAGAAACCAGGCTTGATTAACAAAAACATTTTTTAAATGAAAGTGAGTGTTCAGCTTTCTTTCAGGAAAACTGTTATACTCCTTTTTCAACAGCAGGTAGCGGTGTAAGCTTACTTTTACCGGTAGGAGTCTCTGACAACGTCCTGCGAACCGTCCTGTTGACATCCGGTCATTAGCCGTTAGCTCCAATGTAGCAACGGTCGAACACGGTTCAAATCAACATTTATGGACGGATTTAAAGCTTCTAACGTGGCTTCTCTCAACAAGCACGCTTTATCTGCATGAACACATGAGTTTAGGAACAGAGTCGGGCTTTATTTAGCGTTTTTAAACACAACGGAGGACTCGGTTAAAACGAGCTTCATTTCCGGCATCACGTGACTTTTCAGACACGTGCATATCGGAGGTGGGTTTTACAATCTGACATCAGAGGGAGTGGACCCACAGAAATACGTCACCAGCTTCTCAGCGAATCAGAAAGGCCCAAACAGCGGTTCTCAACCAATCACAGCCCGTGTTTACATGCTCCAAGCTAGCAGTTAGCATTAACAGTCCGGCCAAATTATCGACCATTAAAACTTCAAAAATGCACATTTTACTGTTAAAAATGTAACGAATCAGCATAAAAACAGCATCTGAGGCGGTGCTCTGCTCCAAACAGCTTTTCCCATTTAAAACACGACTCATTAGAGTCCAAGAATCAGAACCAGGTCGGACAGAAGAACCTCCCGGTCATGAAAGAGTTTAAACAGAATGAAGCGTCTTTCTCACTGCATCCAGCTTAGTTACACCTCCCAGCTTTAAAATGAACACATTGACGTAATCTGCAGCTTTCTGACCACCAAAAGCATGAATTATCATGACCGTTCAAGTTCAAAACTCTGACTTTTTATGTGCCAACATGCAACGTCATTTCAACAGCACAGATACTCATGTCACATATAATTGTATCTCCTTAGAAACCTGTTCGGCCACCAAAATGTAGAAGGTGGGGGTTTAAAGAGGAGATGGAGGAATTTATCTCTTTAGATCCCCGTATGGGCCACCAAATATGTAGTGTGTCAAGGTCAGCTTTGCTGTACCTTCACTACTAATTATTTAAATATAACGGGTTATTTCTTTTTTGAGTTAAATTAATGCCATGTGACGAGGTAACTGTGAGGATTGTTTAATCACGACGAGACGTTAAGTTTCCTTTGACCCATCAGAATAAATGAGGTCATTTATTTAACAGAATCAAAATTTAACATCAAAACATGTACACATGATTAGCTGATCTGGTTTTGATTAATAAAACTTGGCACGCTTTACTAATAAGACAACAAGACATTTCTGAAGGCATCTAGATTACTGGCAAAATAGAAGAGTTTAAAGGAAGGAATGAAGGAGTTTAAAGAAATGATGGGTGAAGGGAGTTGTATGCTTGGATCTGAACTGGCACGCTTCTTTCAATCACCAGCTCAAACCTCCGGTACACTTAGCATGTGACGACTCGTTACCTTCGCAGTAGATAAATCTGCTCCGGTGTCGGGTCCATTTCAACGCTACCTTCCAGCGTCTCCGGTGAGAGCGGCTGGTCATCGTCAGAAGTCTTGTCGATTTACTCCGTTCAACAAACAGGCTGAGCTCCTTTCGAAGTTGGAGGCATTACACCCGGGTGGATTCACAGCAAGCATCTGTGAGTCCGTCAGAGTTTCAACTCAGATCCAAGACTTCAGAAGAACGGAGTAGACTCCAGAAGACCCAGTAGACTGAATAGACTCCAGAAGACTGGCTAGACTGAATAGTTCC
>NW_023626259.1:0-3006 GCF_014905685.2 Nematolebias whitei
TGCCGAGTTGAGTCCTGTCTGCACAACTGGGTTCGTCCCTGACCACCAAATCCGGACATTACAACCCGACCACATATTGGAATCCAGCGGGCAAGATTCTCTCTGCAACTTACCTTTTTTCTTTTTCTCCTCCGAGCCTCTTGAGATGAGCAAGCCCCCAATCCGGTGCGGCGGGTTCTGCACCAGGCCCATCCGCCCACAAGGACGTTATGACCAGGAGGTGGAAATCCTGTCCTCACCACTCCTGGTCCTCGAGGAAAACAGGGCTCGGCACCGGGGAACCAACCGGGCCCCTGTTTCTGAGTCCACCTCGCATGGCTATTCGAGGTGGACGTCAGGGGAGGACGAAGAAATCGAGGACGAATTCTGTTTTGTTCCTGTCCCCCGACTCTCCTGCCGTCGCCGGGGAAGAAGAAAGCGGTCCCGGGGGCAGTCCACGGCGACCGGCCCGGTCTCGTCGGCTGAGCAGAATCTTAGAGATGGTTCTGGTGTTTCTGTGGGACCCGGGTCCACCGCCTCACCTCTCAGGTTTCTGGTGGGGGCGAGATCCGACGTCCCGCGGGAGCTCCGGTCCACTCCTGTTCGGTTCGGCGAGTCCGGTCCACTTGACGTCACAGGGGCGGATTCCGTGGCCTCACCTTCCAGGTTCCTGGTGGGGGCAGAGTCCGGCCTCTCACCGTCACACCGTGCCACGGCTGTCCAACCCAGTCTGACCGTGCCTCCTGGGCATTCTCCCAGTGACTCTGTGGAGGCGTGTTCCGCCGCCCCACCTCCCAGGTTTCCGGTGGGGCCGACACCTGACACCACACCCTCATTTAAAGACACTTGCCCGTCAGTCACATATTCACCCCAGGATCTCGCATCTATAAACCAGATTTTACTGGATTCATTTCTCAATGCTAAACATAACCCGGGCTGCTCAGACGTTATATTTTCCCTGATGGAGGAATTTGTAGTTTCACGGCCCGGTCTCATTCTGCTCCCAGAGTATAATCGTTTATTAATAGAAATTAGGACTCTCATCACACCCAAGGTCACTAATACACATTCTGAACCCATAACTCATCCTGCACCTTTTGTCACCACCGTCTCTGAACACTCCTCTGCTCCTCTGACTCCTGCACCTATCACCTTCGCCGCTGGTCCACCTGCTGAGCGCCTCGCCGTTGTTGCACCTGCTCCTGTCGCCTCAGAAGTCTCAGTATCTGTTTCCCGCCGCCGCAGAAGATTAGTTCCTGCCACCGCTGCAGAGCTCCAGGCCTCTCCGTCGTCTGCTGAAGAGCTCCAGGCCTCTCCGTCGTCTGCTGCAAAGCTCCAGGCCTCTCCGTCGTCTGTTGCAGAGCCACAGGTCTCTCCGTCGTCTCCTGCAGAGCCACAGGCCTCTCGGACAGCAGCAGCAACTCCCCAGGCCTCTCCGACTGCAGCGGCAACTCCCAAGGTCCCCTCGTTGCCTGCTGCCAACTCCAAGGTCCCCTCATCACCTGCTGCCAATTCCAAGGTCCCCTCGTCGCCTGCTGCCAACTCCAAGGTCCCCTCGTCGTCTGCTGCAGCTCCCCAGGCTCCCACGCCGTCTGCTGCAGCTCCCCAGGCTCCCACGACGTCCGCTGCAGCTCCCCAGGCTCCCACGCCATCCGTTGCAGCTCCCCAGGACTCCATGATGCAAGCTGCAGCTCCCCAGGACTCGATGATGCAAGTTGCAGCTCCCCAGGACTCTATGACGCATGCTGCGTCCTCCAAGGCATTTACGCCGCCAGACGCGGCCCCCTCGTCGTCTACGCCGCCAGACGCGGCCCCCTCGTCGTCTATGCCGCCAGACGCGGCCCCCTCGTTGTCTATGCCACCAGACGCGGCCTCCTCCTCGTCTACGCCGCCAGCTGCAGCCTCCTCGTCGTCTACGCCGCCAGCTGCGGCCTCCTCGTCGTCTACGCCACCAGCTGCGGCCTCCTCGTCGTCTACACCGCCAGCTGCGGTCTCCTCGTCATCTACGCCGCCAGCTGCGGCCCCCTCGTCGTCTTCGCCGCCAGCTGCTGTCTCCGGGGTCTCTTCGCCACCAGCCGCGGTCTCTGGGGTCTCCTTTCCGCCAGCTGCGGTCTCCGGGGTCTCTTCGCCGCCAGCCGCGGTCTCCAGGGTCTCCTCTCCGCCATCCGTGGTCTCCGGGGTCTCTTCTCCGCCATCTGCGGTCTCCGGGGTCTCTTCGCCGCCAGCTGCGGTCTCTGGGGTCTCTTTGCCGCCAGCTGCGGTCTTCAAGTCGTCATCGCCGCCCGCCGCGGCCTCCAAGTCGTCATCGCCGCCTGCCGCGGCCTCCAAGGTCCTATGTGTTGTACGGCCTCCCGGCCGCCCTCCGGAACGTTGGTACCGTGATGGACGACCTCCCGGCCGCCCCCCGGAACGTTGGTCCCGTGATGGACGGCCTCCCGGCCGCCACCCTGAACGTGGGTCCCGTGATGGACGGCCTCCCGGCCGCCCCCCTGAACGTGGGTCCCGTGATGGACGGCCTCCTGGCCGCCCTCCTGTACGTGGGTCCCGTGATAGACGGCCTCCCGGCCGCCCTCCTGAACAATGACTCTAGGGATGGTCTCTTGACCGTTCAGATCTTTTGTGTTTTCCTGCTTGTGTTTTGCCTTAGTTTTTGTCAGGTCTTTGTTTTCTTCCTTGTGTTTCCTCGGGCCCTCCACCCTTGCAGTGCCACCCTACGCCCGCCCAAGTCCTTCGGGAGGGGGGTTTTTTGGGGACGCCTGGGGGCGTCCTTGGAGGGGTGGGGTACTGTAAGGATGGTACCATTTGGTGGCTCTGTTTGTGTCTGTGTTTCCCTAGTGTTTCCTCTTCAGTTTAATTGGTGCCACCCTTGTCTCGTCACAGCTGTTTGTAATCATGTGTCATATTTTCCCTGTATATAAGCCGTCTGTTCTGTCTTGTTCCTGGTCGGGTCGTATTCGTTGGGTCTCTGTGTTCTCCTGCATTCTCCTGAGTCTCCCCTGAGCTTCCTGAGTCCTTTCTGAGTTTCCC
>NW_023626260.1:0-3005 GCF_014905685.2 Nematolebias whitei
GGGGGGGGGTTCCTTTACGTACTGCCCCTGAGGATATGGTTTCCCATATCTTTGCGTCCTGCGCCCACCCCTTTTACGATAATCACTGTCATCCTCTGAAAGAGGAGCTTTTTTGTCCCAGCGTGCACCGTCAGTACGAGGTTTGTTAGTTTGAACAGACTGTTTTCTCTCAACTTTCTTAGGAGGAGGTGGCGAAGCACGTCGTCCTTCCAGTTCAAGAGGGAGGGGTTTAACCTTTACACTAGGAAACACTTCTATGGGCGTCTTAGCCCGAGAACATGCTTCAAACACATTCACAGCACACTGTTTAATCTCACTGATGGATTTTTCTCTGAAATTTGCCATCATTTGTACTGATTGTCTAAAATCAGAGTGGAGATTTTTGCTGAAAACAAACTTAAAACCATCATCTTCTTCCATTCCGGTCTCATTTCTGTTACCAAAATAAGCTTGGAAGATTCTTTTGTAATAAACTTTTGGATGTTCAGTTTTACCCTGCATGACCTTGTCTGCAGCTGGGAAACCAGCAGGTCCCGTGCAGGAGTCGTACTCTCTGATCAAAGCTTCACACAGAAGGTTGTAATCCCTCTTCGTTGCATCTGGTAGACGCTCGATGAAGGTGAACACCTCTCTGTCCGAAGTGAGCCGTATCAGACTGATCTTATCCTCTACCGTAGCATTAGGATAAGATCTCAATCTGAACTCCAGATCTTTGAGGTACGCTTTTGTTCCAGATGATCCCATCGGTTCAGGTACAAAGCGTTGTACATATTTTGAGATTTTCTGCAAATCATCCATTGAAGGAGACAGTATTAACGGTCTCTCATGCATGGTGTTAGGAGGAAGAGGTGCATATCGGTGCAGGTCTGGTCCTGCCACCCGAGATGGGGGTGGTGGTGACCGCATGGTGTTAGTAGGAAGAGGTGCAACAGCATCTGTCTGGGGTGGTTGTGGCTGACCCGGGCCCTGTTCGTCCCTGAGTCTCAGACCAGCTCGCTCCATATCAGAAATCTGGTTTGTAGCTGCAGCTAGTTTCTCCTCACAAGCTGTCAGGCGCACCTGTGATGTCTGACATTCTCTTTGTAAAGTCAGCCATTGTTGGAGTATCATCGCCTTGTCTGCCTTGCAAACGTCCAGCTCCTTTAATGCGACCTGCAACTGTTCTTGTAGCACATCGTTATCTGAACACACGGCTCGGTACGCTTGTTCTTTATCCCTAAATCTCTCCTCATATGATTGAGCCTGTTCTGACAGCTCTTTCTTTGAGAGGTCCCTATCAATCTGAAATTGTTGTTTCTGTAATTCAGATTCAGTAATCAATACGTCACACCTCTCCTTTTCAGATTCATATCCGTTGAACAGCGTGACATTTTGTTCAACCAGATGGTCCAATTCCGCTTTCAGAAGCAGAGAAATTTTTGCTAACCGTTCACGGCTCGATTTTGTGTCCTCTGACACTTTAGCTGATTTTGCCAATTTCTGCAGTTCCTCATTTCTTTGATCGTCATCAAGGTCTTCTAATTGCGTTAATTGAGTACCAATAATTGAATTTGTTAAAATATGTAAAGCTGTCTGGACAGCATCACTGGATTGCAAGGGGTCAGTGTTTACCTCTTCGTCCGCCATTATCTGCTATTTAGAAATTAAACAGGAGATGTAAATGTTTAGGTGGTAAAATAAAATCAGAAGAGTTTCTCTCTACTGATGTATTTACTCTTATTTTGTGAGTTTAACAATTAAACGTGCACCATATTTCCAGCGACCGAGTAAACTTTCAGCTCTTATGATTATCTGTCTCTGTTTCTACCAAAAGTTCTCATTTTTTCATTTTGCACCTGCTTTAGGATTTATCAGTGAATGAAAAATTTTTAGTAAACGCCTCGCTGGGCGTAAATACTTTACTGACTTTTAATGGTAAGATAACAAAACAGTATAATTCAGCTCGAGGAAGTTTGTTAACTTCAAAGTTCGTCTTACAGAAATGAAAACGTTTAATTTCACTCAAAATACCTAAAAAGCGAAGTGAAAACCTGTGATCCCGCGTTTATCCAGAAGGTGTCAGTACAACTTTATTAATCTTAACTCAGACACTGTTAGTGTTGTCCAGTAGGGGTCGCTATGACTTCCTGTGGCGTCCGGTCGTTAGCTGTTAGCTAAAAATTAGCATCGGCTAGACTCGGTTAAAACTAACACTTCTGAACGGATTTTTTACACAAACTTGGCAAAATTTTAGCAATTAGACTTCGAAGAACTTAAACAGCGTTTCAGAACACAGCTTTAAAGCGCTTTTCAGCTTTAAAAAGCAGATTTTATTCCCTATGAAAACGAGTTTCATTTCCGGGTCACGTGACTGAAATCACCAATGACAGAGCAGCGCAGGGGTGAGAGGAAATTACGTAGGCACGTCATTCAACCTTCTCAGCAAATCAGAGCGCTCCACAGCAGCAAAATCCAACCAACCACGAAGCGTTTGTAGCAACCAGCATGTTAGATTAGCCTGAAACCAGTTCGTCAACTTATCGTCTTTTAAACTGTCAAAATGCACTTTTTCTGTTAAAAACTGTAACGAATCAACACTGAGCTGCACGGAGTCTGCTACTCCGGTCTCAAAAACGTCTTTCTAGCTATTTAAAAAACTCGTCCGAACCTTTTCAGAACCGAGCCGGGCCAGACTCGCGTCTGGACCGTCTTTAAACAGAATAGAGCGTTTCCACAACCCAGCTTTTAGTTACCATAACAGGCGTACAGTTTCAGCTTTCCCAAGACTTATGACACTATTTCAGCTTTCATAACATCGTAATACAGCGTAAACATGCAGAGCCACGCTCCAAGCGCGCAGCTCCAGCACGCTGCGTAAACATGCAATGTTTTGACTGCTACTTTCCACATGCCAACATGTAAAATCAACCTTTACACGAATACGCAGTCCATATATGAGCACGTGACGGGCCACCAGAATGTAGATGAACAGATGCTCAGATATATTCATCAATTAACACGGATTC
>NW_023626261.1:0-3005 GCF_014905685.2 Nematolebias whitei
TTTTGGATGTTCAGTTTTACCCTGCGTGACCTTGTCTGCAGCTGGGAAACCAGCAGGTCCCGTGCAGGAGTCGTATTCTCTGATCAAAGCTTCACACAGAAGGTTGTAATTCCTTCTTGTTGCATCTGGTAGACGCTCGATGAAGGTGAACACCTCTCTGTCCGAAGTGAGCCGTATCAGACTGATCTTATCCTCTACCGTAGCATTAGGATAAGATCTCAATCTGAACTCTAGATCTCTGAGATACGCTTTTGTTCCAGATGAGCCCATCGGTCCAGGAACAAAGCGTTGTACATATTTTGAGATTTTTTGCAAATCATCCATTGAAGGAGACAGTATCAACGGTCTCACATGCGTGATTGGTGGTGCAGATTGGTCAAGGACTGCCCCTACCGCCCAAGATGGGGGTGGGGGTGGCTGATAAGGGTTGGGAGGAAGAGGTGCATATCGGTGTAGGTCTGTCCCTACCGCCCAAGATGGGGGTGGGGGTGACGGCATGGGGTCAGGAGGAGGGGGTGCATATTGGTGCAGGTCTAACCCCACCGCCCGAGATGGAGGCGGGGGTGACTGCCTGGTGTCAGGAGGAAGAGGTGCAACAGCATCTGTCTGGGGTGGTTGTGGCTGACCCTGGCCCTGATACTGTTCGTCTCTGAGTCTCAGACCAGCTCGCCCCATTTCAGAAATCTGGTTTGTAGCTGTAGCTAGTTTCTCCTCACAAGCTGTCAGGCGCTCCTGTGTTGTCTGACATTCACTTTGTAAATTCAGCCATTGTCGGAGTATCATCGCCTTTTCTGCCTTGCAAGCGTCCAGCTCCTTTAATGCCACCCGCAACTGTGCTTGTAGCACATCGTTATCTGCACACGTGGCTCGGTACGCTTGTTCTTTATCCCTAATCCTCTCCTCATATGATTGAGCCTGTACTGACAGCTCATTCTTTGCGGTGTCCCTCTCAATCTGAAATCCTTCTTTCTGCAATTCAGATTGATTCATCAATACGTCACACCTCTCCTTTACAGATTCATATCCACTGAACAGTATGACATTTTGTTCAACCAGATGGTCCAATTCCGCTTTCAGAAGCAGAGAAATTTTTGCTAACCGTTCATGGCTCGATTTTGTGTCCTCTGACACTTTAGCTGCTTTTGCCAACCTCTGCAGTTCCTCATCTCTTTGATTGTCATCAAGGTCTTCTAATTGCTCTAATTGTTTACCAATAACTGAATTTGTTAAAATATGTAAAGCCGTCTGGACGGCATCTCTGGATTGCAAGGGGTCAGTGTTTACCTCTTCGTCCGCCATTATCTGCTATTTAGAAATTAAATAGGAGATGTAAATGTTTAGGTGGTAAAATAAAATCAGAAAAGTTTCTCTATCCTGAAATATTTACTCTTCTTTAGTGATTTATCAATAAAACGTGCGTTATCTTTTAGCAAATGAGTAAACTTTTTCCAACTTTGTGAATATCTGTAACTGTATCTTATTTAAAAGTTTCTAATTTTTTATTTTGTACCTTTTTAAGGGATTACCAGTGAATAAAGTTTCTTGGTAAATGCTCTTTGCATAAATACCTTTATAACTTTTAAAATGCAAGATAACAGTTATTATTCAGCTTTGAGGAACGTTTATTAACTCAAAAATGCCTTTAAAAAGAAAATACGTTTAATTTCACTAAAATAACCTAAAAAGCGAAGTGAAAACCTGTGATCTCACGTCTTCTCCAGAAGATGGCAGTACGACCTTATTAATTTTAACTCAGACACTGTTTGTGTTGTCCAGTAGGGGAGCTATAACTTCCTGTGGCGTCCGGTCGTTAGCTGTTAGCTAAAAATTAACATCGGCTAGACTCGGTTAAAACCAACATTTCTGAACGGATTTTTTACACAAGCGTGGCAAAATTTTAGCAATTAGACTTCGAAGAACCTAAACAGCGTTTCAGAACACAGCTTTAAAGTGCTTTTCAGCTTTAAAAAGCAGATTTTATTCCCTATGAAAACGAGTTTCCATTTCCGGGTCACGTGACTGAAATCACCAATTACAGAGCAACAAGGGGGTGAGAGGAAATGACGTAGCCACGTCATTCAACTTCTCAGCGAATCAGAGCGCTCCACAGCAGCAAAATTCGACCAATCAGTAAGCGTTTCAGCGACCAGCATGTTAGATTTATCTGAACAAGTCCGTCAACTTTTCGTCTTTTAAACTGTCAAAATGCACTTTTTCTGTTAAAAATTGTAACGAATCAATTCTGAGTTGTACGGAGTCTGCTACTCCGGTCTCAAAAACGTCTTTCTAGCTATTTAACAACTCGTCCGAACCTTTCAGAACCGAGCCGGTCCAGAACCGCGTCTGGACCGTCTTTAAACAGAATGCAGCGTTTTTCACCCAAACCCAGCTTTTAGTTACCATAACAGGCGTACAATTTCAGCTTTCATAAAGACTCAATGACACTATTTCAGCTTTCATAACATCACTAGCCCAACACGCTTAAACATGCAGCGTTTTGACTTCAAAGCGGCGCAGCTTGAGCTGCGTTTCAGCACAGCTGATAAACTGTTATTTTTCTTCATGCCAACATGTAAAAACAATCTTTACACGAATACACAGTCATTTATGAGCACGTAACGGGCCACCAAAATGTAGTATGACATATGCTGGATATATTCATACATTTTTCACGAGTTCTTCATTTTTCTGACTGTGTAAATGTCGTGCATTGAGTCTAACAGAAATGTAACGAGAGACGTTATTTATCTTTGACCCATCAAATGAATGCGGTCATTTATTTGCAGAATCAAAGTTTAACATCAAACATTTACATTAATTTGGCAAAATATGAAAACAATAACATGGCAAGTTCACAGAAAGTGGACAATACGGCGATTGTCCTCACTTCTCAGCAGAACAACAGACATCAATCACAGAAAGGTGATTGAGAACTTTACTTCAGACATTTCTAAAATGTCTGTAATGATTTTAGGAGAAAGGAGAGTTTAAGATGGAAAATGGAG
>NW_023626262.1:0-3004 GCF_014905685.2 Nematolebias whitei
GGTACTATGATAATAAAGCTTATTCTGATTCTGATTGATATCACATGGTAGGGTTGTTCATTTATTCAAATATCCTGAAACTAATTAACTCCCAATATGACAAGAAAGGTGATTATTACAGTCCCGACAGCTGGCCTGATCTTACATTTAAATCAAACTGATTATAAACCACCCGCTGCTCACTTCCACACACATGCTTAAAACACAAAGAGCGGATTGGACAGTAGCTAATGAGATGATGGCTAATCCTCAGGGCTAAAGGTAAAAAGTAATGGCACTCTGTTCATCAAACACCAACACAGCACAAAACGCACATTCAGACAGAGACAAACTGAAGCGCTGAAGCCAACATCACATGGGATCCATACGAGCGAAAGAAGGGGATCAGAGGTTTAGAAAGGGGACAGCGGATAAAACCGAAGCTGTTTGTGTGTCTGGAAAAAAGATCCCTTTGAGAAGGGAGGGAGGAATGAGAGGAGGAAGGAGAGGCACTGATCAGAGTTACATCTGACTTTGAGGCAGAGCAGAGGCCAAAACAGGACAGGAGGAGTGGACTCCGAGGTAAGAGGTTAATTTCCACTGTTTGCTGTCATTGTGCTGTAGCTGTGTGTGCACGAACAGCCTTTTAGGGTAACTTAGTTTAATGTTGCCAGTCAAGACGAATTATATGACATCACAGACTATAGTTGAGACACTCTGGACATAAATTAGATGTTGGTGTTATTAATTATATGGATCTAAATTTTTCCTCAAGTGAAAGAAAATAACGTGCATTGGTTTGAACCACTGGTTGCACTGGTCTGCTCCTCAGACAAATAACATTAACTTATTTTATATACAAATGTTTCTGTTCAGCACCCCGAGACGACTTCTGTTGTGACTTGACGCAATATAAATGAACTGAATTGAACTGAATTGAATTGAACCCCACAGCTACTTAACCTTCTTTTAAAAGATTAGAAACACCATCTGCCCTGACTGAAGATTAAAATATTGTTTTGTTTTCACAAGAACTTCCATCCTTAACAGTCTGTAAATTAACTGTTTATGTCCTCTTTTAACAAATGGCTAAATACTCTTAAATCTGCAGTAATCTTCAGTTTGTCTCAATAATCAAATAATCTGGATTCTCTAATCTTGTTTGGCTAATCTGGACGTGCCTGTGGATGTGCGGGCATTTGCGTGTGCGTTTCAATTGCCTCATCTAAATCCCTGACAATGACGGTTCTTCGAACAGTTTAGATATTGGTATTTATGATAGAGATTTGTTAGGAGTGCACAAAAAGACAAAGTAAGATACGGCACTTTGTGATGGGTCTGCAGAGAGTTATCTGCTGATCCTGCAGCGTCTACTGGCTTTACAGAGCTTTAAACTGGGAGACGAAGAGCGTTAGCAACAAGCTAATGGACATTGCAAAGTATTTAACTGCTAAAGAGACGTTTATTACTCTGAAGTCAAGGAAAACAAAATAACAAGCAAAAAATTTGTGAATAATGATTTTAATCAACTGTGTTCAGTTCATGTTTCTATTTCAACTAAAAATCAGTACATTTTAATGTTATTTATTAAAAGATTTTGTGCACAAATTGCAAAAAAGGGGGCAACAATTACAATAATGGCGTCCTCATAATAGAACAAGGGCTCAATAAATAAACATGATTATGATTTTTTTTTATCTAAACCTAGAAAACTGCATTCTTTATTTGCATATTTTTACATAATCCATTTAGTAATTATAGATGTACATTTAATGATGAGATATTTTAACTAACAGACAGACAAATGGATACACAAATAAATAGGCAATTATACGATTGTCCACCTTTCATGGGCTATAATAAAAAAATCAATTTGGTGGAGTAAAGTGACTTTTACTTTAAATCATTAATAATTATAACATTGTTTGGGACACATGCATGTTGTCAATATATTTGAACGCTTTCCTTTAATCTATAGTATCACACTGAGCTGCGACTGTTGGCAACTATTTATTGAACAACCTTAGCTATAAATATTTAAAAATGTTTGCAAGGGTTGCTATTTCTTCATGTGAATCGCTAAGCTTCGTAGCCTTATCGCTTAAATTTTGAACATATTGAAAAAAATGTATGCGACTAATTTTCTCTCACAATAAACGGAGAGCTGTTGTAAACATTTCAAATCTGTCTTAAACCATTCTCAACTTGGTTTCTGTAAATTCCACAGAGCTGTAGTTTGACACAGGTCTGCAACGGAGCTTTTCTCTGACAGGAAACAAACGAGGCGACAGCCCCGAATGTCCAGATCTAAAAACTACACTGATAAAAAAACAATAATGACTAAATAATAATAATAATAATAATAATAATTGTGCTACCTTTGCACAGAAAATCTGAAATCGAGCTCATAATCACTCAGGAGCCAGGCGCATGGTGCTACATCATGCTACACCACGCTGAGCTAAACTGGCTGATTTCAACGTACCAACTCTGAGATCGTATCATCGCTGAGTGACTGAGCGGCATTGGATTCACATCGCTTGATCACACATCCTAAAACCAACTTCACCGCGCTCCTTTATCTCTCAAGATTTTTATCAGTGTATTGAGATATGTTAGCTCTTAGCCCAGTGTGGCCGGTGTTTAGTTATTCCACTGCCTCCTTTAATGATAATGGTACCAAGTGTATTATTATGGTAGCTTTACAGGAGAGCTGTCTGAACTGAAAGATTGACGCTGCTATTGAAAAACCATCAACTAGCCAGGCCCCTGTAGGTAGCACGGAGCAACCGAGGCTAGCTCCCGTTAGCAGATTTAAAAGAGTATTCAGCAATTTGTAATGTGGCTCTATATAAATAAACTGAATTGACTTGAAACTGAATTAAATAACTGGTCAAAATCAGTCTATCTTTATTTTCAAATTGTTCTCCAGTAGATAAGTCATAGACATGGGAAAAGCTGTCCCACACAGTGGACAGAGATGGGTAATAAAATAATGTGTATGACCCTTTCAAAAATTCACTGC
>NW_023626263.1:0-3004 GCF_014905685.2 Nematolebias whitei
AAAGATGGGGTTTGAGGGAGTGTGAACAGAACGGCACTCTCCGGGCTTTCTTCAGCTTTTCCTTCCAGTACACTTAGGTGGTGAAATCGACTCTTTTACCTGGAGATGTCTCAGGCGAGATTCCGTTTAACGCACCCTTCAGCGTCTCCGTAGGATGCTGTTACTCGTCCGGAGTAGCGGCTAGATTCTGTCCCTCATCAGCTCACCTCAGTGGAAAATGTTATAATCCCATGAAACTCGGAAGAGCTCTGTTGTCATGTCAGGATCTTCCCGGCTCCCAGAACTGGGCTTCTCCGCACAGAACTGAACAGAACTGAACTCAACCGAACCGAGTAGAACTCTCACAGAACTGTCACAGAACTGTCACAGAACCGTGTATCCAACAGAACTGATTAGACCAGGAAGTACCGACATTTTAAAGAGCTGTTTTCCCGGTTCATCTGGGAGTATTCCCATTGGCCAGAACCGACCAGACGGGGTGTGTTTTGTGACGTAAAAGGTTAGAATGCAGCAAGAATTGTTATGGAAAGATCAGAAATGTTCTCACAGACAGAGAGAGTTTTGTTTTGGCGAGTTTAAGAAACAGGTGCCAAAACCCCCTGTTGACGTCTGAGAGGATATAAACAGGACAGTTGTTCCAACGCATGTCTGCTTCACTCCTGACCCTGGAAACGTACACTTGCTCATTCAAAGGCAGAAGTCAGAAAATGCATAAAAATCTGTAACAGACCTCAACATGAATTCTAACTTTGCATGAGAATTAAAAATCATTACACAGTTAATAAAATTGATTAGTTCACTGCAACATCTAAAATGGTTTGAACTAAGACACTTGATTATCAACATTTGTAAAATAGTAATGATAATAAAAAGAGAGTGTTCTTTCACTTGATTATCAAGAAAGAGAGTCTCAGGATGGGTGAACCTGTATCTCTGGATTCAAATCAATGAAATGACAGTTTCTGTCCCACAAGGTTCTTAAGGTCAAGGGTTTTGACCTTAGGCTTAGTCGTGACACCAGATTAAGTTCACTACAGCTGCATGCGGGCTTCTGGGCGGTCTGTACCGGCGGACATGGGTTACTGGCCTGGTGACCTGGCTGTCCCTGGGTGGGTCTGGGGTGGACGCGGGCACAGGTTCTGGGGTGGTATCGCTCCTGGGCAGGGTTCCCGGCTTGGTCCAGGGGTCTCGGGCCTTGACAGGTATGTTGCCGGGGTCTTGGGCCGGCGGGTGCGCCGGTGCCCGGCCCTGGCCTTGGGGCCTTCGGTGCATTGGTGGGCTTTGGAACCTGTGCCGTGGGGGGGTGGGACTGAGAAAGAAGGTAGAAAAAAAAAAAAAGTTTAGACTGTTTCATCAATTTGTCAAACATCTCCTTTTCAGTTGCATATGCGCTAGACAGCATGACATTTCGTGCAACCTGATGGTCCAATTCCTCTTTGAGAAGCAGAGAAATTTTTGCTAACCGTTCATGGCCCAGTTTTTTACTCTCACTAACCGTAGCTCCTTTTGATAAACTTATCAGTTCTCCAGCTCTTTGAGCTTCATCAAGGCCTTATAACGGTGCACTAACAATTGGATTTGTTAAAATACATAAGGCTGTCTGGATGACATCTTGGGAGCCCAAAAGGTCAATGTTTACGTCTTCTCCTGCCATTATCTTCTATTTAAAAATTAAATAAGAAGATGTATTGTTTTAGGTGGTAACTTAAACAGAAAAGTTTCCTTTTTCTGATATTATTATGCTTATTTAGTGATCTAGCAATTAAACGTGTATTATCTTTTCAGCAAATGAGTAAACTTTATCAACTCTGTGAATATCTGGACTGTATCTTTTAAAAAGTTTCTAATTTTCCATTTTGCCCCTCCATCAGAGGAATTACCAGTGAATGAAAAAAATTTTGGTAAATGCCCTTCTGGCATAACTACCTTCATCACTTTTTAAATGCAAGATAACAGTAATAATTCAGCTTGAGGAACGTTTATTAACTCAAAAATGCGTCTGACAGAAATAAACACGTATAATTTCACCCAAAATAATCAAAAACGAAGTGAAACTGTGATATCAAGTTTCTACAGGAGGGAGCAGTATAACCTTATTTTATTTTAACCCAGACACTGTTAGTGATGTCCAGTAGGAGTCGCGATGACTTCCTGTGGCATCCGGTGACATCCGGTCGTTAGCTGTTAGCTTAAAATTAGCATCGGCTAGCGTGGTCCAAAAACACCATTTAATGACGGATTTCAAACTCAAACATGGCAAAGTTTCAGCGATTAGGTTTCAAAGAAACAGAGCAGCGGATCAGAATCCAACTTTAAAGCGTTTTTCAACTTTAAACAGTAGATTGAAATTCCCTAGGAAGACGAGCTTCATTTCCGGGTCACGTGACTGAATCTACCAATGACAGAACAGCAACGGGGGTGGGTTCTTATATCGCTGACTCAGAGGAAGTGACGCAGACACGTCACTCATTTCTCAGCGAATCAGGGCGACCCAACTCAGCGGTATTCGACCAATCACGGATCGTTTTTCCAGCTAGCGTGTAGCCTTTAGCATAAACATTCCGGTCAACTTTTCGTCTTTTAAACTGTCAAAATGTACTATTTTCTGTTAAAAATGTAACTAATCACCTCACAAAGCTTTACTGAGACGGTGCTCAGTCCTTAAAACGTCTCTCCATCTATTTAAAACACCCGTTCGGACTTATCAGAACCGAGAAGGACCAGAACCGGGTCTGCAAAACCTCTGTCCGTTTAAACAGAATCCACGTTTTTCACAGCTCTTCAGCTTCAGTTACACACAACAGATGTACAAACTCAGCTTTTAAACAGACATTTTTCTGGACTGAATAATGTCGTGCATTGAATTTAATAAAATGTATCGTGAGACGTTAATTTTCTTTGACCCATCAAAATGAATGCGGTCATTTATTTACAGAATCAAAGTTTAACATCATACTTTTACATTAATTTGGCAAAATGAAAATAACAACATGGCTTAGTTAGC
>NW_023626264.1:0-3003 GCF_014905685.2 Nematolebias whitei
AGAGCTCCGCCCAACTTCAGGCGTGCTAAACCGTCGTTGGTTGAGCTCTTCTGAGGGGGAGGGTCTACTAGCTCGTCTCCTGTCATTCAAGGCTTGACCTATCCCCACCGTTTTAGTACTCCATTCTTTGGTATTAGCATTTTTAGCTATCCAATTTTTGACTAAACCTATGGCTCTTTCTGCTACTCCATTGGCTTGAGGTGTGTAAGGAGGCGAATAAACATGCACAACTCCAAAAGTCTGACACCAGTGATCTACCTGTGCATTGCGGAAATGTGTCCCATTATCGGTTCTCAACTCTTTTGGAACTCCTAACGACCCACAGACCTGCTCCAGCATACTAACAACACTGTTGCCATTAGCTTTTCTAGCTGGTTTCACCACCACGTACCCTGACATCGAGTCTACCAGCACTAGAAGGTATTTCTCTCCCTTCTTGCCTGTAACTCCCATAGGCCTAGCTACATCCATGCATACTGAGCCCCATGGTGTGGTACTTTTGATGGTCTGTCCATCCACTCGGTGCCCTCGCCTTCCTGCGTTATATTGACCGCATACATCACAGTTTTGCAACACCTTGCGGACCTGTTTCAACGGGACCCAGAGCTCCTGACTCTCCAACTCCTTACGTGTGGGTTGTACGCCTGCATGACCTAGACCCTCATGCACGCCCCGTACTACCTGCTCCACGTACTTCTCTGGGACCCTCCGACCTTCGGAGGTTCTGTCCCACTCCTCGATCCCGACAAAGACTATTTTTCTCTGCTGTACATAACGATCTACTTCTTCGTTACCTTGCCAGTATTTTCTTTCTCTAGTGTGGGCCTTCTGGTGCTCTACTTCTAACTTCAGATTTAGCCTAATTTCAGCTATTTTCTTCCACAAGTCATGATGAGCTACCACTTTGCCCTTCGCACTTTCAAATCCATTTTCTTCCCAGATAGCTAAATCCTCGTTCAGAGCTTGTGCACAATAGTGGCTGTCTGTCACTACTTTAGCTGTTCTTATCCTCTTGTGAGTTAATTCTAGCAGCCCTTCGAGTACTGCCGTAACTTCTCCTGTTTGTGCACTTCCCTGAACTCTCCCCCTTCTACGGCAGCACTCGTTCCCCTGATATTTGAGGATAAATCCCCAGTGTGCTACCTGATCTGACCCTTTTTTTGGATCCATCCGTGTAGAGAGTCCAGTTGTGCTGCTTCGGTTCTTCGGGCACTTCTTTGGCTGCTTTTTTACTTACTGGCTGTGCAGGCCCTATCTCCAAATCGGGATCTAATAGAATATCTTCCCATCTACCCCACCTGGTGTTAGTAGCTTTGGTACTCTCTATTGTCCCTTTCCTGAGATACTTGTGCACTTGGCTTTGTGTCACTACTCTAATAGGTTGCCCCTGGGCCAAATCTTTTAATGTCCCCCAGTATCTAGCAAGCACTGCTAATTCTTTTTCTTCCTGAGGAAACTTTTTCTTTACTGAGGTCAGGGTGTAACTCCATAGAGTAACTAATCCACCATTTTCATTTTTTACAGCTATCATGGCATCATCACTGTCGCAGCTGACTTCAGCAATGAGCTTTGTCATTAGGCTTCTTGGCTCTAGCCTTACCGCTTCCTGAATCTTTTTCCTAAGTTCTTCTAAGTCCTGTTGGTTTTCTGCTGTCCAGACCCATAGTTTCTTGCTGTTCGTTTCACTGTTATTTTCTTTTTTCTTTAGGCAGGCATACAGTGGTTTGGCATATTTCTGATAATTAGGGACATGATCTCTCACATAATTACACAGTCCTAAGAGCTTCTGTAATTCGTTTTCGGACTCAGGAGGCTGAATTTGCTCAAGTTTCTCCCTATACCCCTCTGAGAGTCCTAGGTCTGCTGTCACTTGAAACCCTAAATAATTCACTTGGAACTGTCCAAGCTGGCATTTTTTCAAATTCAGTTTCAATCCTGCCTCTGTGACTCGCTGCACCACTTTAGCTAACCTTTCCAGGTACTCTTCCTCTGTGTCATCTGCGATAAACACATCATCGATGTAAATTGTGGCGCCTAAGTCTTTGAGCACGTCCATTACGACCGACTGGAACACGTTAGGAGAGTTTTTATATCCCTGTGGTAATCGTTGCCAAACATAACTTTTTCCTTGATGGGTAAAAGCTGTCTTTCCCTGTGATTGTTTTGCCAGCCTAAGAGAGAAAAATCCATTTGCTAAATCGATACAGGATTTGTACTTTTTCACTTGCAGAGTTTTTAGGGTGCCCTGTGGGTTGATTAGGCTCGCTCTGTTGGCTACTGTTCGTCTGTTAAGGGCTTTAAAATTAATCCCTGGTCGCCACCCTCCTCCTGCTGATTCGGGTTTCTTCACTGCCTGGATTGGGCTGTTAGTTATGGGGTTTGTTTCTTCTCTAATAATTCCTAACGCTCCTAATTCTTTCACAATTTTGTTCATTTCCTCAACTGCTCCTGGATTTAGGGGATATTGTCTCACGGGTGGGTGTACCCCTGCTTCGATTATATGTACAAACTTTGGGCCTAGGTCTCCGCAATCATTTTTAAATCTAGCTATTGAGGCTTTCTCTAGTATTTGTTTTAACTTCTCTTTCCCAGCCGGGGAGAAGTCACTCTCGTCTATTTTTTGTTTTGTCACTTCAGGGATATTTACAGGTTTATACCAATCTTCAGACTCATGTTGTTTGTGTGTGAACCCTATTTTTACTAGCCTAGATTTTAGCTTCTCTAACCTTCTGTTTAAGGTCCTTGGGTCTTTTTTGGTTTCCTTAGTTCTTTTAAGTCTGTGATTGTTATAAGGTTATAAGGCCCTCTTATCCACACAATTCCTTGCCATAACCCATAAGGCATCGTTTCAATCTTTCCGTTTGCTAACTGAACTGTAAGGTGTCCTACTGTTTTTAGGTTCCTGCGGGTCATAGACACCTCTGCTCCGGAATCTATTAGGTAAGGTTCTCCCTCTACTTTAGTGTAGATTTCGTCCCCCTCCCAATAGGCATCTTCCAGAGT
>NW_023626265.1:0-3003 GCF_014905685.2 Nematolebias whitei
GGATTTTTAACCCTTCCACCGCCACACTCTTCTCTTCCATCTTTGCTGGTAATTCTGTTTCAGCCTCTGAACTCTCTGCGGGTCTTACTACAAAAGAGTTGCTTTCTCAGCATCAGGAGGCGTGTGTACAGATCCTGGACTCAGTCGCCCCGTTAAAGCTCAGGAATCGAAAACGCACGCCCCACCCTTGGGTAAATGAGACTACACAAGGGGCAAGACGCTTGTGCAGAAGAGCTGAACGTCGATGGAAAAAAAGATAAACTTCAGGTGTCTTTTGAGATGTTAAAAACATGTTGGAAAGCCTATCAGACCACCGTTAAACAGGAGAAAAACAAATATTTCTCAAAAATTATCAACTCAAAGAGTCACAACCCCCGCATTCTTTTCAACACCATTAACACCATTCTAAACGTGCCTCATTCTGCCACCATTGAGGCCTCTGTTGACACCTGTAATAAGTTTGTCAGGCATTTTGTTGAAAAGGATGAGTCGATTAGGTCATCAATTCCACACTCCACAGCTGACCCTTCAGTTCTTGTCCCCTGCTCAGCAGTCTTCAGTCACTTTGACCCCATCTCACTCTCATTTTTAATTGAGGTCGTTGGTCACATGAAACCCTCAGGCTCCCCTGCTGATCCCATCCCTGCTGCATTTTTTAAACAGGTTCTACCGTCAACTGGACCCTCTGTTCTTGCCATTAACAGCAGTTTGGCTACAGGTGTGGTCCCCGATGTTTTAAAACATGCAGTGGTAACTCCATTAATTAAAAAACCCAGACTTGACCCTGCAGCTTGTTCAAACTTCCAGGCCAATCTCAAAACTTCCATTTCTTTCTAAAATCTTGGAGAAAATAGTTTTTAGTCAACTAACCAAGTTTTTGAATGTAAATGGATTTTTTGAGATTTTTCAGTCAGGATTTAAACAACTGCACAGCACTGAGACAGCTTTAGTAAGGGTCTGTAATGACATTCTGCTAGCGAATGACTCTGGTCAGTCTGTGATCCTGGTACTCCTCGACCTTACCGCTGCATTTGACACTGTTGATCACAGCATCCTTATGTCACGGCTAGAACACTGGGTTGGGATTACAAGGGTGGCGCTAGAATGGTTCCGTTCGTATCTGGGTGACAGGAGTTTCTGTGTTAACTTTGACAATCATTTTTCTGCTTCTGTCTCTCTTTCCTGTGGGGTCCCACAAGGCTCCATTCTTGGACCCCTTCTGTTCTCATTGTATCTGCTCCCCTTGGGGTCAATCCTGAGGAAACATGGTATTTCGTTTCACTGTTACGCCGATGATTCTCAGATCTATCTGCCTTTAAAACCAAACAGTTTCTGCTCCATCCACCCTTTGCTAAAATGTCTTGATGACATCAAGACTTGGATGGCTGCAAACTTCTTGAGTTTTAATGATCAGAAGACTGAGGTCATTGTGTTTAACCCAAGCTCTACCACTGTCACTGATCCTGTAAACCTGCACTCCCTTCAGCCTCATCTAAAGCAGTCGGTTACCAATCTCGGGGTAGTGTTAGACTCGGACTTTAAGTTTAATAAACAGATCAACTCTGTTCTACAAAATAGCTTCTTTCAGCTAAGGCAAATAGCAAAGCTTAAGTCCGTTCTGTCCAGATCTGACCTTGAAAAAGTAGTCCATGCATTTATTACTACCCAGCTGGACTACTGTAACTCACTTTATGTTGGGGTTAGTCAGGCTTCACTTTCACGTCTCCAGCTCATCCAAAATGCTGAAACTTGGCTTTTAACAGGAACTCGTAGGTTTGAGCACATTACTCCGGTTCTGTCCTCTCTTCAATGGCTTCCTGTACATGTCAGAGTTGATTTTAAAATTCTCTTGCTGACATTCAAGTTCATTAACGGCCTTGCACCATCATATCTCTCCGACCTTCTTCATCCTTATACTCCTTCTCGGGCTTTGAGATCATCAGACCAGTTGCTTTTGGCCGTACCAAAAACCAGGCTGAAGCTCAGAGGAGATCGAGCGTTTTCAGTCGTGGGCCCTAAACTTTGGAACAATCTGCCCATCAACATTCGACAGGCCACCTCAGTCTCTGCTTTTAAATCTCTCCTAAAAACACACCTATACTCATTGACATTTAACACAGGGTGATCAGCTTTAGATCTAGTTTTTCATTGATGCTGATTCTGTTTATGCTTTTGTTATTATTCCTATTTAACACAAGGTCATCTGATCTGATTTAGTATTTCATTGTTTCTGACTGAGTTTATGCTTTTTGTTATTATTTCCTTGACTTTTGACACAACGTGATCTGATTTAGTATTTCATTGTTTCTAATTGTTTTTGGTTTATATTTTTATTCCATGTGTTGTAAATATATCTTGCTACTTTTTATCTGATGATGTGATATTTTGACGTCACTACGGCTACTCGATGTTACATTTTTAACCTCGATAGATGTCCTAGCAATCGATGTATAGATTACTCGAGTACTCTGTTAATGCCCTAGTCCAGACATACTACAATCTTATATTACAGATCTTATTGTTCCATATTTTCCTAAAAGAGCACTTTGCTCTCAGGCTGCAGGTTTACTTGTGGTTCCTAGAATTTACAAAAACAGAATGGGAGGCAGATATTTTAGTTATCAGGCTCCTCTCTTGTGGAACCAACTTCCAATCTCTGTCCGTGAGGCTGACACATTATCCAGTTTTAAAACTAGGCTTAAGACTTTCCTTTTTGCTAAATCCTATAGTTAGGGTTGGCTTGGGTTTCCAGAGCTGTCCCTTAGTTATGCTGCTATAGGCTTAGACTGCTGGAGGACAAACTGACCACAATTTTCACTCTACTACTGTCTTTACTTACTCTGCTCAACCTGTTTTGTATTTTTAATTATTTTTCTATCCTTAACGTATTTTTGTTGTCTTTGAGATACACCTGGACCTATACCTGGACCTTCCATTCTGTCTTCATCTGTCTCTCCTTCCTGTCCTCTCAACCAGCTGGTCAAAGCAGATGGCCGCTTGTCC
>NW_023626266.1:0-3002 GCF_014905685.2 Nematolebias whitei
GAACTCGCGTTAAATGATGAATACATCCCAGCATCTGTTCATCTACAATTGGTGGCCCGTCACGTGCTCATAAATGGACTGTAACTAGTGTGCTAATTGATTTTCGTGTTGGCATGTGTTGTAAAATAACAGTTGAATCCGTGCGTCTTTACGCAGCGCTTGGAGCTGCACCGCCTGAAGCGAAATGCTGCATGTTTTTAAGCGTGTTGGTCTGTGATGCTCAGAAAGCTCACAGAGAAGCTGAAATTGAGTCACAAGTCTTTATAAAGCTGAATTGTACGTCTGTATGTGTAACTTAAGCTGGCTTTGAGCTGTGGAAACGCTTCATTCTGTTTAAACTGTGTTCCGGACGCTTCTGGTCCGCTTCGGTTCTGTGGTTCCGACTCGGTTCTGGAGCTTCGAACGAGTTGTTTTAAATAGCTAGAAAGACGTTTTGTCACGGAGCGCCGTTCTCTGTGCAGCTCAGGGGGTTGTTTCGTTACAATTTTTAACAGAAAAAGTGCATTTTGATGGTTTAAAAGACGATAAGTGATGAAAGTGTTTCAAGCTAAATTAACATGGTTATTGCTAACGCTTCGTGGTTGTTGTTTGCTGCTTTGGAAAGCTCTGATTTGCTGAGAACGGTTGACTGTCGTCACCTCCCCTCACCCCTACGCTGCGTCATTGGTTGAGAAAGACCGTGTGTAACGTTCTGATTGGATGAGGGAAGTGTCAATCACGCCACCCGGAAATGAAATTCGTTTTCATAGGGAATAAAATCTGCTTTTTAACGCTGGAAAGCGCATTAAAGCTGTGTTCTGAAACGCTGTTTACATTCATTCGAAGCATATTCGCTGAAAGTTTGCCACGTTTGTGTAAAAAATCCGTTCAGAAGTGTTGGTTTTCACCGAAGCAAGCCGATGCTAATTTTAGCTAACAA
Source organism: Nematolebias whitei (assembly GCF_014905685.2). Lineage (NCBI taxonomy): Eukaryota > Metazoa > Chordata > Actinopteri > Cyprinodontiformes > Rivulidae > Nematolebias > Nematolebias whitei. The sequence goes on from NW_023626266.1 coordinate 920, forward strand.
GCTAACGACCGGACGCCACAGGAAGTTATAGCACCCCTAGTGGACGACACAAACAGGGTCTGAGTTAAATTTGTTAAGGTTCTGCTGACATCTTGTGGAGAAGACGTGGGATCACAGGTTTTCACTTCGTTTTTAGGTGAAGAGTGACATTAAACGTTTTTATTTTCCTGAAAGGCAATTTTTGGGTTAAAAAACTTCCTCAAAGCTGAATAAACACTGTTATCTTGCGTTTTAAAAGTTATGAAGGTATTTATGCTGAGAGCTTTTGCCAAACAAATTTTTATTCACTGATAAATCCTTGAAAAATAGGTACATAATAAGAATTTAGAAACTTTTAAATAAGATACAGTTACAAATATTCACAGAGTTGAATAGTTTACTCATTTTGCTAGAAGATAACGCACGTTTAATTGATAATTCACTAAATAAGAGTAAAACTTATCAGGAAAAAGAGATTTTCTGGTTTATTTTACCACCTAAACATTTACATCTACTATTTAATTTCTAAATAGCAGATAATGGCGGACGAAGAGGTAAACACTGACCCCTTACAATCCGAGGATGTGGTCCAGACAGCCTTACACATTTTAACAAATCCAATTCTTGGCAAAACTTTGGAGGACTTGCAAGTCCTTGATGACGATCAAAGACATGAGGAGCTGCAGAGTTTATCAAGAGCAGCTACAGTGAAGGAGGACGCAAAATCAAGCCGCATACGGTTAGCAAAAATCTCTCTGCTTCTGAAGGCGGAATTAGACCGTTTGGTAGTGGAAAAGGGCGTGCTATTCAACGGATATAAGTCTGAAAAAGAGAGGTGTGACGAATTGATAAGTGAATCTGAGGCGCTGCAGCAACTCCTTGAGGCTGCTGAAGACCTCTCAAAGAAAGAGCTGTCAGAACAGGCTCAATCATATGGGGAGAAGATTGCGGATAAGGAACGAGCGTACCAAGACGCGTGTGCAGATAACAATGAGTTACAAGCACGATTGCAAACCGCTTTAAGGGAGCTGGCCGATTGCAAGGCAGAAAAGGGGTTAATAACCCGGAGTTGGCTGACTTTACAAGATGAAAATCGGTCAACAAATAAGCGCCTGACAGCTTGTGAGGAGAATTTAGCTACAGCTACAGAATGGATTTCTGTAATGGAGCGAGCTGATCCGAGAATCGAACAGGGTCAGCTACAACCGCCCCAGACAGATGCTGTTGCATCTCCTCCCCTTAGCCCCGTTTCAACACCCCCAACCCGGGGGATAAGGACGGGTCTGCACCCACCTGCACCTCTTCCTCCTGACGCCAGGCAGTCAACTCCACCCCCATCTCAGGTGGGGTTCGACCTGCACCGGTATGCACCTCCTCCTCCTGACGCCAGGCAGTCAACTCCACCCCCATCTCGGAGGGTGGGGACAGACCTGCACCAGTATGCACCTCCTCCTACCAACCCTTATCAGCCACCCCCACCCCCACCATGGGCAGTAGGGGCAGGACTTGATCAGTCTGCACCACCAGTCACACAAGTTCGACCGGTGATACAGTCTCCTTCAATGGATGATTTGCAGAAAATCTCAAAATATGTGCAACGCTTCGTTCCCGGCCCTATGGGGTCCGCAGGAACAAAAGCGTATCTCAAAGATCTGGAGTTCAGATTGAGATCTTATCCTACTGCTACGGTAGACGATAAGATAAGTCTGATACGGCTCACTTCAGACAGAGAGGTGTTCACCTTCATCGAGCGTCTACCTGATGCAACGAGGAGGGATTACAACCTTCTGTGTGAAGCTTTGATCAGAGAGTACGACCCCTGCACGGGGCCTGCTGGTTTTCCAGCTGCAGACAAGGTCACGCAGGGCAAGACTGAACATCCAAAAGTTTATTACAAAAGAATCTTCCAAGCCTATTTTGGTAACAGAAATGAGACCGGAATGGAAGAAGATGATGGTTTTAAGTTTGTTTTCAGCAAAAATCTCCACTCTGATTTTAAAAAATCAGTACAGATGATGGCAAATTTCAGAGAAAAATCCATCAGTGAGATTAAACAGTGTGCTGTGAATGTGTTTGAAGCATGTTCTCATGCTAAGACGCCCAT
>NW_023626267.1:0-3002 GCF_014905685.2 Nematolebias whitei
AGATCTCAATCTGAAATCTAGATCTCTGAGGTACGCTTTTGTTCCAGATGAGCCCATCGGTCCAGGAACAAAACGTTGTACATATTTTGAGATTTTTTGCAAATCATCCATTGAAGGAGACAGTTTCCATGCACTCTGTTGCATGTTTTGTGGAGGAGACCTGTTCAGGTCTGTTCCTGCCACTTTATGTGAGGGTGGATTACGAGCAGGAGGTGCAACTACGTCTTTCTGAGGTGTATGTGGGTGGCCTGGACTCTGTCCACGGTCTTCTCTGAGTTCCAGACGAACTCGCCCCACGTCAGAAATCTTGTTTGTTGCTGCTCGTAGTTTTTCTTCACATGTTTTTAAGCGTTCCTGTGATGTATGATAATCACTTTCTAAACGCATCTTTAGCTGTTGCAATATGTGTTTATCCATTCTGAGTTCTTCCCGATCTTTGTTAAGCACATCTATTTTGCTATTCAGCGAATCAATTTCTGCATTTGCATTTTGCTGTGATTGAAACATCTGTTCAGAATGTTTTTTTGTGAGGACTTCGTGTTCACTTTTAAATTGAAGGAAGTGTTCTTCAATTTTCTGAACAACCTCTTTTTCACTGTCTAACCTTATTGCAAGGTAATCAGCTTTCTCAACAACCGTATAGAATGATTCTTTCAGCAAAATTGCAATTTTAGCCAGCTTTTCATAGCTTGACTTTGTAATTTCTGTAGAGGTCACACTTTCTGCGACCTCCTTCAGATTGTCCGATAACTCTTTTGGGTCCATGCTCCCTGCCTGTTTCATATATGGATGTAAGGACGCTGTCAGCAGCTTCAACGCATTCTCCAGGCAGTCCGTCATCTCATAATTATCAAAGTCTTTTTCTAACACACCTGTCATGTTTTTCACTGTGTAGCACTTTATCTGTTTAAAACAGTTGCAAGCTTCAGATATTTTACAGGTAAATATTTGTATTTGAGTCAATGAGTTTTCACACTATTTTAGCTTTTTGGGTTTACACAGAAGTACTGTTATAAGTCAACTTATTCAAATGTGGGTACCTTTCTCAGGTTTTACCCCAATTCATGAATATTTAAGTAAATGCTCTCGGCAGTGTTACTTGTATGTGCTTATTTTTCAACAGGTACTAGTTACCAAGCTCTTTTTAGTGTATTTTACTCTAAAGCACTGAATTTTTTATAAACCTGCAATTTTTCTAAAAAGTCTCACAGCAAATCAGTTTAAAGCGTTTTTTAAACCGTTCTGTTCCAGAAATTTGCTATTTTAACAGTTACTCATAGAAGCAAGTGGTGAAAAGAAAAAGAACAGTTGATGATGTGTCAGGATTAATCAGTCTCTCTTCAGAAAAACTGTTATTACTCCTGTCCTCCTGTCAGTAACTTCTATTTAAAATTAAATAGGAAGATTTATTTTTTAGGTGGCAACTTAAACAGAAAAGTTTCTTTTTCCTGATAAGTTTACTCTTATTTAGTGATTTTGCAATTAAACGTGTATTATCTTTCAAGCAAAATGAGTAAACTTTTCAACTCTGTGAATATTTGAACCGTTTCTATTTTTTAAAAAGTTCCTAACTTTATTTTGTACCTTTATAAGGGATTACCAGTGAATAAAGTCTCTTTGGTAAATGCTCTTTGCATAAATACCTTTATAACTTTTAAAATGCAAGATAACAGTGTTTATTCAGCTTTGAGGAACGTTTATTAACTCAAAAATGCCTTACAGAAACATAAAAACGTTTAATTTCACTCTTTAAACCTAAAACTGAAGTGAAACTGTGATTTAAAGTTTCTACAGGAGGGGGCAGTGTTTAGCTTTCTACCAGCAGGAGTCTATGACGACTTCCTGTGACGTTCGGTTGACATCCTATTGTTAGCCGCTTAGCTTAAAGTTAGCTTCGGCTAAACTCGGTTAAAATCAACGTTTCTGAACGAATTTAAGCGTAAACGTGGCGTAGTTTCAACAAGCACGACTTTTATGCATGAACATGAGTTTTCTGGGACAATATTGCAGCTTTATTTAGTGATTTTAAGCACAGCAAAGCTCATTTCCGTCATGAAGGAAGTGACGTGACACGTCACTCATCCGGTCGTTAGCTGTTAGCTTAAAATTAGCATCGCTAGCGTTGTTCAAAAACATCATTTAATGACGGATTTTAAACTCAAACGCGGCGAAATTTCAGCGAGTATGCTTCGAAGAACTTAACCAGCGTATCAAAATACACTTTTAAAGCGCTTTTCAGCTTTAAAAAGCAGATTTTATTTCCCTATGAAAACGAATTTTCATTTCCGGGTCACGTGACTGAAATCACCAATGACAGAGCAGCGCAGGGGTGAGAGGAAATGACGTAGCCACGTCAGTCACTTCTCAGCGAATCAGAGCGCTCCACAACAGCAATATTCAACCAATCACGTAAGCGTTTGAACAACTAGCATGCTAGATTCAGCCTGAGGTAAGTTCGTCAGATTTTTCGTCTTGTAAACTGTCAAAATGCACTTTTTCTGTTAAAAAATGTAACGAATCAACTCTGAGCTTAGCTGAGACTTCGTCCAGTCTTTAAAACGTTTCTCCATCTATTCAAAATACTCGTTCAAACTTATCAGAACCGAACCGGACCACAGCCGGGTCTTGCAGCAGAACCTCCGTACTTTTAAACAGAATAACGTTTTCCACAGCTTCATCAGCTTAGTTACACGTAACAGGCGTACAATTTCAGCTTTCATAAAGACTTATGACACTATTTCAGCTTTCTGTGAGCTCCCAAGCATCACATTCCAGCACGCTTAAAACATGCAGCGTTTTGACTTCAAAGCGGCGCAGCTTCAGCGCGTTTCAGCACAGCTGTTAAACTGTTACCTTTCTTTATGCCAACATGTAAAAAATCAATCTTTACACGAATTTACAGTCATTTATGAGCACGTAACGGGCCACCAAATGTAGTATGTCATATATGGATATTTCATACAATATTTCACGAGTTCCTCATCTTTCTGACTGTGTAAATG
>NW_023626268.1:0-1440 GCF_014905685.2 Nematolebias whitei
AACATCTATAGTTCAAATTATGATCTAAGGTTTAATTAGTTTGTTTTTAAAGTATTCTCAAGAAACTAGGAGCAAATCATAGATTGGAAACTTGTTGAAAACTGTCACAGAAAATCTTTTACAAAATCAAAAAAATTATTTGGGTGATAAGAAACCAGTTGCATCTCATGTCCTATAATAGTGTAGAATGAACATATGCTGATATATATTCATAAATTAAACGGATTCTTTCATTTTTCTGGACTGTATAATATACGTGCATTGAATAATTAAAAATGTAACGTGAGACGTTAATTTTCTTTGACCCATAAAATGAATGTGTCATTTATTTACAGAATCAAAGTTTTAACATCATACATTTACATTAATTGGCAAATTGGAAAATAACAACATGGCTTAATTTAGCAAGTTTTACAAGGAAGACCATACGGCGATGGTTGAAAACCTTGCTTCACCACAGACATTTCTGAAAATATCTGGAATGATTTGCTAGCAGGATAGAAGAGTTTAAAGATGAAAATGAGGTTTATCTTGAGAGAGATGGGGAGGGAATTTGTCTGTGATAACCAGAACAGCACGCTCCTTTGGACCAGCTTGTCCCAACGGTACACTTTGGTTGAAGATCGACTTTTTACCTTTCTGAAGATATGTCAGTTCCGGCGTAAAGTTCCACTTCGAGCCACTTTTCAGCGTCTCCGTAAGGACAGTAGGGAACCGTGGGAGTCGTGAGATCATCCAGAACAGACTTCATAATTCCTCTGAACTTCTCTCGTCCAGCTTAGTTGCAGATGTCCTGAGCATTCTGCATTCCAGCATTCTGCATTCCAGCATTCTGCATTCCAGCATTCTGGACTCTGGAACTGCCGAGTTTCAGAACTGCAGAACTGCTCGAGCTCCTGCAGAACTTCTTCATCTACTGTGAACTAGAAAGTGTTGCACCTTTTAAAAGAGCTCACTTCCGGTTCATTTGAGAACTTTCTGATTGGTCGATGAGCCAAAACAGAGGTGTGTTTTGTGATGTAAGGTGTTATTAAAAAGTCAAGGAAAAAGATTAAGATTGTTTAAGAACAGACAAAAGATATTATGAAGAACTCAGACTTCGTGGAGTCAATTCTCTAGTATCTTGCTGTAAAAGTTAAACATGACATTTCCTTTTCAGTAAACTTGCAGTTGACCGAAACTTGAACTTTGACCAACTTACACAACTTGCTCATTTCAAACAGATGATCAAGAAATTGAATCATTACTCTGTAACATATTCCAACTTGATTTCCACTTTGAATGAGGATTTAAAATCGTTATTACTGTTTCACAGTTGATTTAAAAATGAGTAGTTCACTTCAACATTTAAACATTGTTTGAACTAACACAATTTGATTATCAAACATTTGTGAAATAGTAATGATAATCGAAAGTAGTCTTCTTTCACTTGATTAATTC
>NW_023626268.1:1540-3002 GCF_014905685.2 Nematolebias whitei
GACCGAAACTTGAACTTTGACCAACTTACACAACTTGCTCATTTCAAACAGACGATCAAGAAATTGAATCATTACTCTGTAACATATTCCAACTTGATTTCCACTTTGAATGAGGATTAAAAATTGTTATTACTGTTTCACAGTTGATTTAAAAATGAGTAGTTCACTTCAACATTTAAACATTGTTTGAACTAACACAATTTGATTATCAAAACATTTGTAAAATAGTAATGATAATAGAAAGTAGTCTCTTTCACTTGATTAATTCAAGAAAGAAAGTCTCAGGATGGGTCAACCTGTATTTCTGGATTCAAATCAATGAAATGACAGTTTCTGTCCCATATGGTCCTTAAGGTCAGGACTTGACCTCAGGCCTAGTTCACTACAATGTTTAATCTGTGGTGCAGAAAGGGGTTTTTGCCCGGTTCTGCTCCGGCTCGGTTCTGATAAGTTCGAAGGAGTTGCTTTAAATGGTTGGAGAGACGTTTTTAAAAACTGAGCGCCGTCTCAGTGAACTTTTGGGAGTTTATTCGCCACATTTTTAACTGAAAATTGTGCATTTTGACAGTTTTAATGACGAAAGTTGACCGGACTTGTTCAGGCTAAATGCTAACACGCTAGCTGAAAAGACGAAGCGTCATTGGTCGAAAGCCGCTGTTTAAACGCTCTGATTCGCTGGAGAGACGAGTGACGTGTCTGTCGTCACTTCCTCTGATGTCAGATTGTAAAACCCACCCCCGCCGCTGCGCTGTCATTGGTAGATTCAGTCACGTGACCCGGAAATGAGTCTCGGTTCAACTGAAGCCTTTTCTGTGCTTAAAATCACTACATGTGGCATACTACATGTACCCAAAACTCATGTTTCATGCAAAAAAGTCGTGCTTGTTGAAACAACGCCACGTTTAAGCTTTAAATCCGTTCAGAAATGTTGATTTAACCGAGTTTAGCCGATGCTAATTTTAAGCTAAGCAGCTAACAACCGGATGTCAACGGAACGATCCACAGGAAGTTGTCATAGACTCCTGCTGGTATAAATAAGCTTACACCACCACCTGCTGTTGAAAGAGGAGTATAACAGTTTTCCTGAAGAGGGACTGATAATCTCCTCATCATTTTTTTTCTTTTCTCTTTTCACCCAACCTGGTTTAATGAGTAACTGTTTTAAATAGCGAATTTCTGAAAAGAACGGCTTAAGAAAGCATTTAAAACTAAAGTTGCTGTGAAACTTTTAGAAAAATTGCAGGTTTATTTAATGTTAAGTGCTTTAGAGTAAATATCACTGAGAAGCCTGGTTCTTGTATCTGTTAAAAAAATAAGCACATTAAAAAAGTAACACTGCCAGAGAGGCATTTACTTAAATATTCATGAATTGGGGTGAATCTTACGATAAGTGCCCATTCATTTGAAGAAGTGGCTTAGACAGTACTATTGAGTAAACCCAGAGCTTAAAATAGTGTGAAAC
>NW_023626269.1:0-3002 GCF_014905685.2 Nematolebias whitei
GTAGTTAAGGGTGTAGAGATCCAAGGGTCCCACACCAACGATGCTGTACTGTCTCTATGGACAGATAAATCAGCAATTAACCGAGCTTTATACGAAACCTTGGTTCACAAACACGTTGGTCTAGAACTAATTAAAAAAGCTTTCCGCTTTCCATTAGTTCCCAATAGTTCACAGGTAATGACTGCAGAAGGAGTCATTAACCTAAAACTGAACTGGAATCAACGAGAACTGGTTCACCCGTTTCTCGTTATCCAAAACTTACCACATGCATCCTACATAGGCTCTGACATTTTGGTAAGGTTAGGTGTCCATGTGGACACCATCAACAAGGTGCTGTGGTCCCTGAAACCAGCCACAAAGGATGCGCCTGTGCTAGACACAGCAAGCCTTAAGGCTGGGCAGACCATTCCAGAGGCCTGCCAAGTTGCTAGCAACCAAACCACCACAGTACCACCACAGGTGATTAACCTAATGGTGCGAATCCACATAATAGCTGGACAAGCTATTAGCCATAAACAGGCATATTTTCAACCCTCTCCTGCATTTTTCAAATTGGGACTGTCCGTGGAAGCCACGAACCAGGTGAGTCTTGACTCCAGGACCACATCTATTGCTGTGTGTAACACTGGCATGGATGAGGTGCTGATCCCAAAAAACACTATGCTAGGATGGTTGATTTCAACTGACTTTCATGGTTTTGAACTAGGCATTCCATTTCTGGGAGGACTCCCAGACAACCTGGTACCGAGTCAAGAAGCTGGGCCAGTATGGTTGACAAAACCAACACAGGCCATAGCTCTTTTCTCAACCGATGATGTCGACCAAGGATCTCAAACCTATGGTGTCTTACCCATAGATAGACCCGACGACTCAGAAAGGGATTCGTTGGAGCTCCCCAAGGAGCAAGAACCCTTATCAGTCTCATCACAGATTGATCAGGTGGTCGCACAAGCTGACGCTCTGACATCTGATGAAGAAAGAGACAAACTTCGCCAAGTTCTTTTAAAATATGAAAAGTCATTTGCTACTGATTCAACAGATTGTGGGTTGACCTCACTCCACGCAGTGAGAATCCCAACCCCACCCAACGCACCGCCAACATTTGTCAGACAATACAAGATCCTTCTGGCAGCATACCAGCCTGTCCAGAAGATCATTGATGACCTTTTGGTCAAAGGTATAATCAGACAATGTAATAGCACCTACTCTGCGCCTCTATGGCCAGTTTTAAAACCAAATGGTAAGTGGAGACTTACCATAGATTACAGGAAGCTAAATAAACAAGTACCCTTATCCAGGTGGCCAATGACTCAGCTCCATCAGGAACTGCCAAAGGTCACCGATGGTAAGTACTTCTCGACCCTCGACGTCGCCTCTGGTTTTTGGACCATCCCTGTGCGCGCCGAGGACCAACACAAACTAGCTTTCACTTTTGGCAGCCGACAATACACCTTTACCAGGTGTCCCTTTGGCTACGCTAACTCACCTGCAGAGTTCAACATCTTCTTGAACAAAGCATGTCCAGACGCCCATGAGCGTGGGACACTGATCTACGTGGACGACATCCTTTTGAGGCAGCCAACACTGGACTCTCATTTGGCTGAGATCGACCACGTCCTCAATCAGCTAACGACTGCTGGTGCTAAAATCTCACTGTCAAAGTGCCAGTGGTGCAGAACAAAAGTGGACTACGTTGGCCTCCTAGTAGGTCCAGACGGGGTACAACCACAATTGACTCGCACCCAAGGCCTAGACAACCTCAAAGTGCCAACCAATCTCAAAGAACTACAGAGTTTCTTGGGAGTGTGTAACTACTCTCGCCAGTTCATAGAGCATTATGCGGGTCTCGCAAAACCACTAACTGAACTCTTAAAGAAAGACGTTCCTTTTGTCTGGACTGATACACAACAGCAGGCAATGAACGCTCTCAAAGACAGGCTCGAGCTAGCCCCATGTTTAGTCTACCCAGACTACAACAAAGAGTTCTACTTGGAAGTGGGCTTCTCAACTTACTGCATGAGTGCAGGTCTGTACCAAATACACGACAAAGACAAGCGTGTTGTGGCCTACGCCAGCAAAACAATGGCAGGCCCTGAATTACGGTATTCAGACTGTGAGAAGGCTCTATTGACCACTGTGTGGGCAGTGAAACATTTCTCCTGCTATATTGGTGGACAGAGGATCATTGTTGAGACACAACACCAGCCACTAACGTTTCTGAACAGCCAACGCATCAGAGATGGTGTGGTGACAAACTCACGTGTTGCAACCTGGCTTATGGCGCTTCAAAGTTTTAACCTAGACATCCGCTACGGTCAAAATAAGAAGTCACACTTGGGCACTGATTTGGCAATCTGCCAAGAATGTACACAGGATGTACCAGCCACCCAACGGCCGGTTGTGAGTAAACCCTCAGCTGCTGAGGACCCAAATCACCACTTCTTTGATGGCAATATCTGTAAAGATATGGCGACATTGTACGTGGATGGATGTTCATTCCACCACGAGAAAGTCTGCAAAGCAGGTGTTGGAGGAGTTCTCCTCCAGGACCTAGAACAGGTCACATTTGGCTATAAATTGGGCTCTCAGTCTTCTCAGTACGCTGTGATAGCTGCAATCCTGATAGGCCTACAGGTGGCAGTGGAACGCTCCATCCAGACGCTAGTCATCTGCACTGACTCTAACTATGCTCGACTGAGTTTCTTGTGTCATCTCGCTCTGTGGAAACAGAACGGTTTTCTCACAAGCAACAAAAAGGTGGTAAAACACAAAGAGCTTTTCATGACATGTGATCACTTGGTGACATCACATGATCTACAGATCTTCTGGAAGAAAGTTCCAGGACACTCCAGAGTCCCAGGCGATGACAAGTACTACAATGACCTTGCAGACTCCCTAGCCAAAGAAGGAGCCGTTGACGGACCCACGTGGTCCTTTGACCCCTCCTGGCTACTCAACACTCAGTCGTCACAAGCTACAACTGAGGTAATGGCAGTCACACG
>NW_023626270.1:0-3002 GCF_014905685.2 Nematolebias whitei
GCATGCTAACAACTACAGACGCTAACACCTACACATGCTAACAACTACAGATACTAACAGCTACAGACGCTAACAACTACAGATACTAACAGCTACAGATATTAACTGCTACAGATGCTAACAGCTACAGATACTAACAGCTACAGATGTTAACAGCTACAGATGTTAACAACTACAGACGCTAACAACTACAGACGTTAACAGCTACACATGCTAACAACTACAGACGCTAACAGCTACACATGCTAACAACTACAGATACTAACAGCTACAGATATTAACAGCTACAGATGCTAACAGCTACAGATACTAACGGCTACAGATGTTAACAGCTACAGACACTAACAGCTACAGAGTTAACAGCTACAGAGTTAACAGCTACAGATACAAACAGCTACAGACACTAACAGCTACAGACACTAACAACTACAGACACTAACAGCTACAGATACGAACAGCTACAGATACTAACAGCTACAGATAAGAACAGCTACAGATACTAACAGCTACAGACACTAACAGCTACAGATACTAACAGCTACAGACGGTAACAGCTACAGACGCTAACAGCTACAGATGCTAACAGCTACAGATGCTAACAGCTACAGATGCATACAGACTGAACTAACTTCCTCTCCACAGACAATAAGCTGCAGCGTTACAAGCCTCTGGCAGCAGCAGCTTGGAACTAAATCAAAGAATAAAGTATTTGACTCACGAGAAGTCTTTTTTCATCAGTAATTGAAATAAATCACGGAGCTAAATCCAGACGAAGCTTCTCATCACGAAGGAAAACAAACAGGCCGAGCTGTGACGTCAGGTCCACCTATTTGGCCCCATGAGTGAGGAAAAGAAAACAAGAAAAGAAGAAGAAGCAGAGCCGGTCGAAAAACGGAAGACGTCACCGAGAAGAGTCGCCGGGGTGTGGCGGAGGAGGAAGCTAACGTTGATCTGCGTCGGAGGAGAGTTTGAGTTGAACGACAGTTCAAAACTACACCAAACTTGGAGTGTGGAAAAGGCGGTAATTGGCATAAGCTGGTGTGTGAATGGTTCGGATGGAAATGGAGTTAGGTAATGAAGAAGAAGGGGAACCAGAAGGGTGGACGACAGTGGGAAGAGGGAGAGGAAGAGGACGGGGTGGAATGAAACTAGGTGAAGGAAAGGGTGTTAGAGATAATCAAGGAAGTAAAAGGGATCTAGAAGAAAGCAGTTCAGAGGAAGAAAGAGTTGTAAGGAGAAAAGTTGGGAATGAGAAATTTAAAGTAATTCTGAAACTTAAGAGCGAGGACGGTCAGGAGAAAATCAGCCCAATTGGGGTGTCAAAAGAAATTAAAAAGAAAATAGGAGATGTTGAAATGGTGAAGATTTTGAGAGACGGAAGCCTTTTGATAGAATGTAAGGATATAGAGCAAAAGAATAAAGCCTTCAATGTGGATAACATATGTAAAAGAGTGGTGCTGGAGAAAAAAATGTTGGGAGAAAATATAAAAACTAGAGGAGTGATATATGGGATCCCTCTAGATGAGGATCTAGAAAAACTTAAGAAAAATATAGTTGGAGCAAAGGTGACTAATATGAAAAGGCTGTCAAGAACTGTGGATGGGGTGAGAGTGGGGAGTCAGTCCATTCTAATGGAGTTTGAGGGAAAAGAGCTGCCAATGAGCATAAAAATAGGATATATAAGCTTCCAAGTCAGACCTTATGTACCTCCACCACTTCGGTGCTATAAATGCCAAAGGTACGGACACATTGCGGCAGTATGTAAAGGAAAGCAGAGATGTCCAAAATGTGGGGAAGATCATAAATTTGAAGAATGTAAGGAAGATGTAGAAGAGAAATGTTGTAACTGTGGGGGAAAGCATAGAGTCACGTTCGGAGGGTGTGAGGTCAGGAAAAGGGCTAAAGAAGTTGTGCAGATAAAAACAACAAAAAATATTAGCTATGCAGAAGCTGTTAAAAGTGTGAAGGAACAGGAAAAAAGAGGGGTCGAGCAAACGGGGAACCAAACAAAACAGCAAACTAAAGTAATACCAGAAGATAAAGTCATGTACTCACTGGAAAATCTAGTCTTATTTATAGCATATGTTATCAACTGTACTGATCAAGCTAAGAACAAAACAGAGAAGATTAAAATAATAGTGAAAGGAGCCGAAAAATTCTTGGGATTCAAGGAAGGAACATGGGAAGAAATAAATAAAAAGTTAGAGGAGGATAAGAAGTCGGGAACAGCAGGTGAAAGTAGTTTATGCTAATACTTCAATGGAATGCTAGAAGCCTGATAGCTAATGAACAAGAATTTAAAGGTTATATTGAAGAACTTGAAAGCGAACCGGATGTAATATGTGTGCAGGAAACGTGGTTAAAAGCAAAATTAGATTTTGTGATTAGGGGTTATGTTAGTGTAAGAAGAGATCGTGAAGAAGGAGGGGGAGGAGGATGTGGAATATTTATAAAACAAGGGGTACAATATCAGGTTGTAGGAAAAGGGAAAGAGCTAGAATTCATAGTAATTGAGGTATGGGAGCAGGGAGGTAAATTTAAAATAATAAATTTCTATAATCCATGTAAATCATTATCGGTTGAAATAATGGGGGAACTATTAGATTATTTGGAGGGGAGAGTAATCTGGTGTGGGGATTTCAATGCAAAAAGTACAATGTGGGGTAATAGTAATGATAAAAATGGGCAGATTATAGAAGAAGTTTGAATTGAAAAATTTGGTATGTATCAATGAGAGAAGCGGAACAAGAATCAATGTTAAAACGGGGACGGAATCAACTATAGATTTAACAATAGTATCGAATGATATTGCTGGTATCTGTGAGTGGTCAGTTGATAAAGGAAATACAGTAGGCAGTGATCATTATCCTATAACTATAAGGGTAGGAATAATAGGAAATAAATATAAAAATAGAGGGGAAAGATTGAACTTTAATAAGGCAGATTGGAGTAAGTTTAGGTATTTAAGTGAAATGTATTTAAATAAGGTAGATTTTAATATG
>NW_023626271.1:0-1962 GCF_014905685.2 Nematolebias whitei
ACGACCAGACCACACATCAGAACCCAGCGGGCAGGATTCTCTCGGCAACTCACCTTTTTTCTTTTTCCCCTCCGAGCCTTCCGTTCATCCTCCCGTGATGTACACGACTACAATCCGGTGCGGCGGGTTCTGCACCAGGCCCGTCCGTCCTCAAGGACATTATGACCAGGAGGTGGAAATCCTGTCCTCTCCACTCCTGGTCCTCGAGGAGAATAGAGCTCGGCACCGGAAAACCCACCAGGCTCCTGCTTCTGAGTCCGCCTCGCCCGGCTACTCGGGATGGACGTCGGGGGGAGGATGAAGAAATCGAGGATGAGTTCTGTTTTGCTCCTGTCCCCCGACTATCCCGACGTCGCCGGGGAGGTAGAAAGCGGTCCCGGGGGCAGTCCGCGGCGCCCGGCCCGTTCTCTTCGGCTGAGCAGTATCATAGAGTTGGTTCCTGTGTTTTTGTGGGAGCTGGTCCCGCCGCCTCACCTCACAGGTTTCCGGTGGGGGCGAGGTCCAGCGTCCCGCGGGAGCTCCGGTCCACTCCTGTTCGGTTCGGCTAGTCCGGTCCATGTGACGTTACGGGGGCGGGTTCCATCACCTCACCTTCCAGGTTCCTGGTGGGGGCGGAATCCGGCCTCCCACCGTCACACCGTGCCGCGGCTGTCCAACCCGGTCAGACCGTGCCTCCTGGGCATTCTCCCAGTGACTCTGTGGGGGCGTGTTCTGCCGACCCACCTCCCAGGTTTCCGGTGGGGGTGACACCTGACACCACATCCTCACATAGTGACACTTGCCCGTCAATCACATATTCACCCCATGATTTTGCATACATAAACCAGACTTTATTAGATTTATTTACTTCTGCAAAAAATAACCCGGACTGCTCAGATGTTTTATTTTCTCTGATGGATGAATTTTTAGTTTTACGTCCAGGTCTCATTCTGATCCCAGAGTACAATCGATTATTAATAGAAATAAGGTCTCTCATCACACCCAAGGTCACTAATACACAGTCTGAATCCATAATCCATCCTGCACCTATTGGCACCACCATCACTTCTGAACTTTCCTCTGCTCCTCTGACTCCTGCACCCATCATCTTCGCCGCTGTTCCTCCTGCTGAGCTCCTCGCTGTTGGTGTGCCTGCTCCTGCTGCTTCAGAATCAGTTTCTGTTTCCTGTCGCCGCCGCCGCCGCAGAAGATCAGTTCCTGCCGTCACCGCAGAGGAGTCGGTTCCTGCCTCCGCTGCAGCTCTCCAGGCTCCCACGCCGTCTGCTGCAGAGCCACAGGCCTCTCCGTCGTCTGCTGCAGAGCCACAGGTCCCTCCGTCGTCTGCTGCAGAGCTCCAGGTCTCTCCGTCGTCTGCTGCAGAGCTCCAGGTCTCTCCGTCGTTTGCTACAGAGCTCCAGGTCTCTCCGTCGTCTGCTGCAGAGCTCCAGGCCTCTCCGTCGTCAGCAGCAGCCAACACTCAGGTCCCCTAGTCACCTGCAGCCAACCCTCAGGTCCCCTCGTCACCTGCAGCCAACCCTCAGGTCCCCTCGTCACCTGCAGCCAACTACAAGGTCCCCTCGTCACCTGCAGCCAACTCTCAGGTCCTTTCGTCGTCCGCTGCAGCTCCCCTGGACTCCATGATGCAAGCTGCAGCTCCCCTGGACTCCATGATGCAAGCTGCAGCTCCCCAGGTTCCCACGTCATCTGCGGTTCTCTCCAAGTCTCCAGAGGGGTTGACGCTCCAAGTCTCCAGAGGGGTCGACGCTCCAAGTCTCCAGAGGGGTCGGCGCTCCAAGTCTCCAGAGGGGTCGGCGCTCTCCAAGTCTCCAGAGGGGTCGGCGCTCTCCAAGTCTCCAGAGGGGTCGGCGCTCTCCAAGTCTCCAGAGGGGTCGGCGCTCTCCAAGTCTCCAGAGGGGTCGGCGCTCTCCAAGTCTCCAGAGGGGTCGACGCTCTCCAAGTCTCCAGAGGGGTCGGCACTCTCCA
>NW_023626271.1:2062-3002 GCF_014905685.2 Nematolebias whitei
ATCCAGAGGGGTCGGCGCTCTCCAAGTCTCCAGAGGGGTCGGCGCTCTCCAAGTCTCCAGAGGGGTCGGCGCTCTCCAAGTCTCCAGAGGGGTCGGCGCTCTCAGCATCTCCAGAGGGGTCGGCGCTCTCAGCATCTCCAGAGGGGTCGGCGCTCTCAGCATCTCCAGAGGGGTCGCCTCCATGGTCGTCGCACGCTGCAGTTCTCCAGAGCCCCAAGCCCTCCTCGCCGCCAGACTTGGCCTCCAAGTCCTCCTCGCCGCCAGACGCGGCCTCCAAGCCCTCCTCGCCGCCAGACGCGGCCTCCAAGCCCTCCTCGCCGCCAGACGCGGCCTCCTCGCCGTCTACACCGCCAGACGCGGCCTCCAAGTCGCCAGACGCGGCCTCCAAGTCGCCAGACGCGGCCTCCAAGTCGCCAGACGCTGCCTCCAAGTCGCCCACGCCGCCTGCCGCGGCCTCCAAGTCGCCCACGCCGCCTGCCGCGGCCTCCAAGGTCCTACGTGTTGGACGGCCTCCCGGCCGCCCCCCTGAACGTGGGTCACGTGATGGACGGCCTCCCGGCCACCCCCCCGAACTTGGGTCCCGTGATGGACGGCCTCCCGGCCGTCCTCCTGAACAATGACTCCAGGGACGGTCTCTCGACCGTTCAGATCTTTTGTGTTTTTCCTGTTTGTGTCTTGCCTTAGTTCTTTCAGGTCCTTGTGTTCTTCCTTGTGTTTCCTCTGGCCCTCCACCCTTGCAGTGCCGCCCTCCACCCACTCAAGTCCTTCGGGAGGGGGGTTTTTTGGGGACGCCTGGAGGCGTCCTTGAGGGGGGGGTACTGTAAGGATGGTACCATTTGCTGTTTCTGTTTGTCTGTTTCCTCGTCAGTTTAATTGGTGTCACCTTTGTCTCATCACAGCTGTTGTAATCACGTCTTGTCTTGTCCTTGTATATAAGCCT
>NW_023626272.1:0-3001 GCF_014905685.2 Nematolebias whitei
GCTTCGCCTGCTCGTGTTGTAATAGTGTGAATAAACATTCACACTATTGTGGTACGGTTTTTTTCTGTACGTTTTTCGGTGCGTTTCTTGTCCTGCAGTTTTCAAGTTATTTCAACAAGTCATGTATCAAAACGTTCATCTCTTTCAGGACAATCCTGCTGTGACTTTTGGTTTTGGTGCAACTTTAGCTTTTTAAAATATTTAGCCTTTTCTGCCATTTTTTTCTCATATTAAATGAAATGAGCTCATTTTACATCCTTCAGATCTTTAGATCTGTTTACAACCGTTTACTGCTCCTTTCATACTGTTCTGCTTCAGCTTCTTTCAGCCTCCTTGTGCAAATTTAAACTTTTTTTCCAGATGTTTTTTCAGCTGTTTTGTGATCCTTTCAGATTCTTTTTGCTAACTACAACATTTTTGTGCTTCTTCTAAATTCTACATGCTTATTTCTGCTTGTTATGCTCCTTTCAGCTTATTTCTGCAAAGTTCAGCTTTTACTGCTATTTTAGCTATTATATAGCTGTTTTATGCTAATTTAAACTTTTTTGGCTAATTCCACATTTTTTGCACTCATTTAAACTTTTTTCAGCCTAATTCAGCAAAACGTGCTCTCTCCACCTCCTACTTGTAATTTCATCTTCTTTCTGCCTTTTTTAGCTACTTTTCAGCTGTTGTTTGCTTTTTTCAGCTTTTTTTCAGATATTTTCCACTTTTTGTGCTTCTTTCTGCTTTTTTTTTGACAAACATGTCTGCTTTATGCAGCTAATTTAAGCTTGTTCTACCTTTTCAACTACTTTTTAAAAATAATTTTTAGCTAATTTCAGCTGCTTTTAGAAAAACTTTTTTTGGTCATTTCTGCTACTTTCAGCCTAATTAACTTATTTCTGCCAATTTCAGCTTGTTATTCTCCTTTCAGCTATTTTCTGCTAGTTTCAGCTTTTTCTGCTATTTTAGCTACTTTTTAGCTGTTTTGTGCAAAATTTGGCTTTTTCAGCTAATTCCAATTTTTTAGCTTATTTCAGCTCCTTCCACTTCCTTCTGGTAGTTTAAGTTTCTTTCTGACTTTTCAGCTACTTTTCAGCTATTTTTTAAAATAATTTCAGCTTTTTTTTTAGCTAATTTATTAAGTTTATGCTAATTTCTGATTATTTAAACCAGATTCAGTAAATGGGAGACTGCAACGAAGCCAAGATTCAACATGTCTGCTGGCCTCCTTAGATAGAGAACTTTACTAATTGGCTTTTCTGTGTATGTGAATGTTCCTGTAAAGTGCCCTGAGACAACTTTGTTGTGATTTGGTGCTATATAAATAAATTGAACTGAATGTGTGTTCTTTCTGCTTTCTTCTGCTAACTTAGGCTTGTTCTTCCATTTCAGCTACATTTCAGCATGATTTGAGCTAATTTCAGCAGTTTTTCAGCAAGTTCTTCAGCAATAAGCATTCACACTGTATTTTTGCAGGAAATGTAATTTCTCTAGATTAATTTTAATTTATTTGCTGCTGCGCTTGAGTTCTGGCTTCACACGTGAATCCTGCTCCATCCTGTGGAGGGGTCTGATCATTGGACACACGAAGACAGCGAGCAAGTTCATCCTGATTCTGACAGATGGTTCCTACATGTGTGGTTCTATAACTGGCTCGCTCAGAGCTGAGTTCATGTTTGAGCAGAACTTGGCTCTGACTGCAGGCTGGACTGGACGTTTGGTGCCTGAGCTCATCCAGCAGGAGCTCTCTGATCAAGGAGACACAGCGATGTCTGCATGTCTCATGATCTGGTTTCATCTGAGGATTAGTTGACATTTCATTGTAATGCATTGTGTGTGTGTTTGTGTTTGGATCTGTGTGAATACAGGTCTCTCTTGTAAATGAGTCCTCGAGGCTCAATGGGATTAACCTTTCTAAATAAAGATTGAATGAATTAATACAGATTATTAGGTTTATCTTCACATTTGATACAAATCCACTAAAGAAAATCTCACATTAACCTACAAAAAGACATAAAGGAAAAGAACACTAACAGCTGGTGAGCGTGCGACACCGTCTCTGTAAAACGAGCCACGCTGTTGTAATCTGTTATTGGTTTGATTTCTCTGCTTTAGGCTGAACTCTAGTTTGAGAATCGAAAGTGAATCCAGCAGCTTTATAGGAAAGGGAACAGTTAACTTAAAAAAATGTCAACCATATGCAGTTGTTAGGCCTTTTTGGCCACATAAGATCCTTTATTTACCACAAACATACTGCTCAGTTACACTTTTTGCTGCATGCTTTGGTTTTAAGACGCCAGGGCCGTGTCGGAGGCACAAAATAAATACTCACTGTTGCACCCGTCCAGTTTGCTTTAACAGGAAACGTTTTGTATTTTTGTGCTCAGTGTGTTGCTTGCTCACAGGTGTGTTACTCTGTGTGTTTGTATGTGTGTTAGCTCTTGACCTCCAGCGGTGACGGCACGTGTGCCCTGTGGGACGTGGAGAGCGGGCAGCTTCTGCAGAGTTTCCATGGACACACAGCTGATGTCCTGTCCCTGGACCTCGCCCCGTCTGAGACCGGGAACACGTTTGTCTCTGGGGTCAGGAAGACTTCTCTGTGTTTCAAACACATTTGGTCTCGGGGGTAAACATGCAGTTAGTGCTCACTGTCAAAAACTATTCTGAACTCTGACATATTGATTAACTTTAAAACTATCTACAGCAGGTAAGATATTGTTGGCTCATAGTCTCTCCACAGAGCCTCTCTTCAGAGGATTTGAACTACAGTATGTATTTAGTATTTAAAAGACAGCTTTCTTGTTTTCTATCACTGATGTGTGCGTACGTGTGTGTGTGCGTGCGTGTGTGTTTGTGTCTGTGTGTGTGTGTGTGTGTGTGTGTTATCAGGGCTGTGATATGAAGGCCAACGTGTGGGACATGCGCTCTGGGCAGAACATTCAGTCTTTCGACAGTCACATGTCCGATATCAACTGTGTGAAGTGAGTCTGTTTTTGTTTAGTAAACAAACAAACAA
>NW_023626273.1:0-733 GCF_014905685.2 Nematolebias whitei
ATTGCTTTTTGTTTCTGAAGAGTGACTGCGTTCAGTAATTTGTTGACAGTCCCTAAGCGAACCATTACGTCTCTGAGTAGGGGCAGGTTGCGCGCGGCTGAACGAAATCAGACAGCCTGAAGCGGATTGACGAGAGCAACACCCGCTGAAGCCGCGGAGCTCGAATATCCAACGTCCAGCGTAAAACAACTAACTTTACCGCGGCTTTGCCAACTGACTGTTGTGTTGTGTGTTAACTGCACTGTGGTGTTACTGGGATTTAGCCATGAACAGCCTCAGCTCAGGACATTGGCAGTCGTAAATGAGCATTAGGTTTCCCACACACACACACTCCACTTTGTTCTGTTTTGCTGCAGATTGAGAAGCAAATGAATGAGCACATTACACCTGGAGTCAGCTGATTGATCCTTGTAGTAAGAACAGTTTGTTGTATTTGCTGTTGAAGTTTCCAGAATGAAAACCATTAGTGAAAAGGCCAGACTTCAGGGGTATCTGAGGCAGGCTTGAAACACAAGAGTCAGGGTGGCTTCTGGGTAATACCAGATGGCTAGGCCTCAGACTGACGAAGCCTCTTGGATGAGGGGCGAAACATTTCTTTTTAACAAAAAAACGAAGTCCAGATGACATGATTCAACCTTTTTTGTCGTTATATACCTGGATGACTGAGAAAACAAACTTTGTGTTTTTGAAACCATTAGTGAAAAGGCCAGACTTCAGGGGTATCTGAGGCAGG
>NW_023626273.1:833-3001 GCF_014905685.2 Nematolebias whitei
AAGTCCAGATGACATGATTCAACCTTTTTTGTCGTTATATACCTGGAAGACTGAGAAAACAAACTTTGTGTTTTTTCCAGAATGAAGCTGTTTTTTGTACAGCGTTAGTGCTCACACAGCCCACCTTATTAAGCATCTGTGGAATTCAACATGTGCCATAGATTTAACTTTTACATGTTGTATTATCAGAAAGGTGATGAATATAATTATATTAGCTGGTGTGGTGAACTTGACTGGAACATTAGTTTCTATTTTACTCCAGTCGTATGGTAACAAAATAGGCCTATTTGAAAAATGGCCAAGTGCACTTCAGCTCTATTAAATCTATTAATTGTAAGTATAGCTATCCTTTCTATAACCCTTTGCAGTCGGTAAAGGCCCTGTCACATGATAAAGTTTTACACAATTTATGAACATTTTGTTATGACTGTTTTTCTCATAAGGATTTTATTCAATGTAATTGTTAGTTTTACAGTATGTGTATGTCCAAAAGAGGCTTCCAGTAGATTTGTTTTCTTATTCCATCTTCATCACAGGCATCTTCAGTGTCGGACCAAATTTTGGCACAAGTTGTCTTAAACATTATCTTGTGACATCATGGCCTTCAGTGGTTTAACCCTGTCCCACGTTTGGTTAGCCATGTCACACTTTGTGACTTGCTGGCCATAAGTACTTCTAGGGAATTCTTGGTAGATTTAAAAGTTCATTCTCTAACCATTTTGTATACCTTCAACTTGTTTTCTATTTTTGATTCAAAAATGCATTCCTGAAATATCAAACTCCATATTGTCCTCACTAGACATTAACCTTTTGTTTTCACTTTTCCAGTGAATGGTGCCAGAAGTGCTCCAGTGACAGAGTTCATGTGTCAATGCAAGGCCTGCCCTTCAGTTTTTCAAGTAGGTCCCATATTCTAAAGCATTATCAAGTGAGACGTAGACATCATGGAATTAACAGTCGTATTTCATGTGTACATGCAAGCTGCCCATGTAGTTTTCATACATGGAATGCCCCATTAATTCATTTGAATACATGTCATGTTATTAAAACTACCCCTTGTCAGTCAGAGGGATGTACATTTAGCTGCCATTTTGTGGTTTGAATGTTAAATATGTCTTCTAAACTCTTTGTGCTATGTCATTATTTAATAATAATTTCATGTTGTTTCAGATAAATGCACAATTCAAGTGGCAGTCTTACCCATGATTGTGGTTTTGAGTAATGAACAAGGCTGGGAGTTTTTAAAAGCCTTAGGAATCTTTTGCAGGTGTTTAGAGTTACGCCGTTGATTCAGATGGTTAGGTTAATAGCTTGTTTAGAGAACCTTTTCATGATATGCTAATTTTTTGGGACAGGCATTTTGGGTTTTCATGAGCTGTATGCCATAATCATCAGTATTAAAACAATTAAAGACCTGAAATATTTCAGTTGGTGTGCAATGAATCTGAAATATATGAAAGTTTCATTTTTATCATTACATTATGGAAAATAATGACCTTCATCACAATATGCTAATTTTTTTAGAAGGACCTGTATATTTTTCAGAGTTCACCAAGGCTGTTTTATCTCCGTTGCTCTGTATAATTTGATGAAACCTAGTCTATGTAATCCACTTTAAATTATCAATTCTTTATGAAACCTTACCTGAATAAATCTAGGCTTTTTTTTCCCATGTGAGATTATCTCGGTGATAAACATATTATTACTCCAAACTGAACTGATGCATCTATTTCCTGCGGGATAAATAAAGTTCTGTCTTACCTTATTTGTTGAAGTATGATTTTTTTTTTTTTTTACATATTTCAATACCATATGTATTAATTTGAACAACTCCAACTGCAGCAGTCCTTAATACAGCTTGAAGCTCCACATTTCCTCCCTCTGTATCTGGATAGTCCTACAACACTGAATGACTCCTCCAGAGCAGCAGCACTTGACACTTTGCTCTCCTCCTCTGTCCTCATCAATGCTTCATATTCTGTGTTGTGATTTAACCTGTGTTTAATAGGGTTTGGTCAGGGCTGCAGGACTATCCAGGTACAGAGGGAGGAAATGTGAAGCTTCAAGCTGTGCTAAGAACTGCTGCAGTTGTAGTTGTTCAAATTAATATGCATGATAATGTAGTGAACTAAGCCTCAGGTCAAGTCCTGGCCTTAAGGGCCTTCCTG
>NW_023626274.1:0-3000 GCF_014905685.2 Nematolebias whitei
TGGAGGATGTTGTGAATGACTGTCAGCTACTACCACACCACATTTTACATCAGGATCTGTCAAATTCACTGACTTACAGATATTTATGTCTAGGCTCAATTTGATTAGCTGTGGCAGCCATCTTGAATTGTGTTGACTCCAAAAGTTAATCAGTTGAAGGTGAACATTTCAGATTTATTTACTGTAAGTTTAAATAAAGTCCATCCAGTGGTTTATGAAATATTTTGCTAACAGACAAGCAGGGTTGACTCCCAACAGTTACTAAGTTTTACCCAAAGATGTTGCACAATGTGTTGTGATTGAAGTTTGTGTTGGTCTCTCTGAAAGACTCATTTATCTCTTCTGCTGCTTCTTCTTCTCTCTACAGATGGAGGTGGTGACGTTTGTTGTGGAGAGCTGAACATGATGGTGTGTTTGTGGGAGAAGATGAGCTGTGTCCTGATGATCCACAGAGGTTGAGGCAGCAGCAGCTTGTATGCAGACACTCTGACTGGACTGTTTCTGCTTCTTCTGTTTCCTCATCCACACTTTACATTATCACCTTCAAACAATTACACTTTAATGTTTGAACAATGGGCAGCACGGTGGCGCAACTGGTAGAGCTGCTGCCTCTCAGCGAGCAGGTCCTTGGTTCAAACCCCGGTCCAGGTGCCTTCTGGGTGGAGTTTGCATGTTCTCTCCGTGCATGCGTGGGTTTTCTCCGGGTACTCCGGTTTCCTCCCACAGACCAAAAACATGCATGTTAGGCTGATTGGTAACTCTAAATTGTGCCTAGGTGTGAGTGAGAGAGTGAATGGTTGTTTGTCTCATTTGTCTCTATGTGGCCCTGTGATGGACTTGCGACCCGTCCAGGGTGTACCCCGCCCCTCACACAGTGATTGCTGGACATGGGCACCAGCGACCCCCGTGACCCAAAATGGAATAAACGGGTAAAGATAATGGATGGATGGATGGATGTTTGAACAATGTGCTGTGTTCAATTTTTTTATTAGAACATGACAAGTATATATTATGTTAAAGCGCTGACAGAAATAACTTCCATTGATCTTCAGTTGTTTTAAAGTAAATTAATTTATCTGTTCACTTTGTGTGATTTAAATTTTGTAAGACAAACCAGAACTGAAAGTTTGACTTCCTGTTTTAACTTTCTTCAT
Source organism: Nematolebias whitei (assembly GCF_014905685.2). NCBI lineage: Eukaryota > Metazoa > Chordata > Actinopteri > Cyprinodontiformes > Rivulidae > Nematolebias > Nematolebias whitei. The sequence goes on from NW_023626274.1 coordinate 1,155, forward strand.
TGTAACAGATGTTCATTTACTACTCTCTGGTGGTCACTGCTGTAATTACATCAAAGTCTTTGAAAATACTGAATTTACTTTTAAAATGTTTTACAATGAAAGTCAGCTTCATATAATTTTTATTGTAAACTTGTGTTTTATTGATGTTTTAAAAACAGAATTTTGCTAATATAGCAATATTAAAACTACAACAAAAAAGGTTAAATCATGTCATCTGGACCAGTTTCTTTAAGGGAGAAACATTTTCGTCTTCCATCCAGAGGACTTCATCAGTCTGTGGCCTGCCATCCACATCTGTCCCATCAGTAGCCTTCATTGCTGTGTTTCAAGCCGACCTGCTGTTGGAATCTCAGAAGCTTTTAACACGTGCAAAAGGACCATCTGTCCAAAACAATCAATCATTATAACAATCAAATGTTTTAGGACAGATGTCCCACTTGCTACTCACAGAAACAGCCTGAGGACACCAAGGCCAAAATGGTTCAGAAAACAGGTTGTAAGCTATAAAATTAAAAAATATTAAAACTATTTTAAAAATATATGTTTTTACTTTTCCTTGTAGAACATGAACACGTCTTCCAAAATATAATAATCTGGTTTGACTTCAGAGACAAAAATATTCAAACACAAAACTGATTATTGATATATTAAGAACCAAATCATCTCTGAAAGAGCTAAATACAGGGAGACAGAAGGACTCGAGCTAAAATAACATCATTGCTGGACAACGTCTCCCAGCCCATGCATGAAGCTGCTGCTGAACTGGAGAGCTCGTTCAGAGACAGATTCCTGCTCCTAAATGCACAAAGGAGCGTTACCGCAGGTCCTTCCTCCCAGCAGCTGTTAGACTCTACAACCATCACTGCTCCCAACAAACCCAATAAGGATTAAATACATGCTGACCTCTGCTCAAACACACACTCTGCCTGTAATACTGGACTGTCAATAATCTGTCCTTATCAATGTTCCAATACATATTGATCATTATTATTGATATTGTTTATTTCTTTATATATTGTTTTTAACATTTTAGGAACTTTTTGTGTGAATCTTTTTATCTGTTGTTATACTTGAATTTCCCATCCATGGGGCAATAAAGGCTGTTTCTATTCTATTCTATTCTATTCTAAATATTGGTGTGTGACTGTTCTGAATAAGACGGGTCAAACTTGACCAAATGAAATGTGGCTGTAAATTTATTAAATGATCAGTTTAGAGCTTTGCTGCCTTCAGGTGACGTCTGAACTAAAGAACATTAGAAGGTTTCAGAGATGAATTCTTCTAATGGAAGTCTGATTCATGAGCATGGAGAGTGGAAATAATTCTTCTACATTTCACAGACCTACCTGCCTCTGGCCAGATGTTGTTGCTTTACATCTGGATGATTTCTATCCAACAAACTAAACATCAATGAAGACAAACTTCATCTCTACCAACACCAGCCAGTTCTTCTTATTGACACCAGTTCCACACACAGAACTGATCCTGTTTCAGATCTACAGAAAGAATCCTGTGCAGGAGACTGCAAGAAGTTTTAATAAACCACTGAAAAATCATTTGAATCAGTCAAATCAGAGCTTTTCTTCTGAGAGTAAATGAGGTTTATTGTTACAACATTTAACAAAATAAATGTAAACCAACATAAGCACCAAGTGATGTTTAAAAGTTGTCTGTAATGAAGAGGAGACCAAGAAACATCCATCATCAGCACCACTAATGTCCTCCAGGACAGAGCAGTAATGTCCTACAGCAGAGGTCTCCATCCCTGGTCCTCATGAGGACCAGGGTTGGGGACCTCTGTCCTGCAGGACAGTGGACCATGAGGACCAGGGTTGGGGACCTCTGT
>NW_023626275.1:0-1106 GCF_014905685.2 Nematolebias whitei
GTCAAACTGTATATGAGAATTACTCCAACTTCTAATGGTCTGACTCCATTTGAAATAATACATGGTAGACCATACAGAATGCCTTTGTTCTCACCAGACCTGCATAAAGCAGAACAAGAACAAACATTAGCAGATTTTATGATAAAAACGTTTAAAGAGAAAGAAGTATTCAAGACCAATTTACTGCCTTCTGATTCTTTGTCTCCGCAGGAAAAATCATCAGTTCAACCCGGAGACTGGGTCTTCATTAAGGTCATCAAAAGAAAAAATTGGACCAGTCCACGTTGGGAAGGACCATACCAAGTGCTATTAACCACACCCACAGCTGTGAAAATAGCAGAAAGAACCAGTTGGATCCATCAGTCTCACTGCAAACTCCACAAGGTATTGGACTCTTAATCAACCAAGGTGTTTGAAAAAGCCTGACCACAAGGGGGCCTCATCACCTAGGGTGAGGCTTCACAAAGGTCAGTGAAGAAATCAACGCTGAAAGCAGCAATCTGCCTTTGTCCTACACCTTGAATAGGTCACTCACAGTCCAGTACATCTGTACATGATGTCACCTACTTTGGCTAGATGAATCATCGGCTGTATGATGGTTTTGGTATGTGGTTGGATTTATCATCATTTTACAGGTTCTGACGTGGAAAGACAGAAACGATGGACCAAAACTGATGACCACGAGGACCAGATCTGGGATCCTAAACATCCCCAAGAGACCAATGCCTGGTATCGGTATGTTAAGAGCAGCGTCAGAAAAGTGACCACTGAAGGTTGCTATGTGTGTTCTCGTCACCCACCTTCTTCTACTCAGGTACACCTAGAGGTGCAACCCATGAACGTCACTGAAGCAAAATGTATGGCATCCATAGGGGCCCGAGCCTTCCAAGACTCGTGTATAACGACCAAAGATACTGACCCTACTCGTCCAGGGATCAGGAATGGCACTTGTGATTTGCTGTTCTGGGCTCAAACTAACGTGACGGTGAAGGGAGTACAAAAACCTCAGGTACCATACATCCCGAACCCTAAAAATCTGAGATTCACATGCTACATTCGGGGAAATAAGACTCACACGTGTCTGAGTAATACTTGTGAAAAAGGAG
>NW_023626275.1:1206-3000 GCF_014905685.2 Nematolebias whitei
CCAGGGATCAGGAATGGCACTTGTGATTTGCTGTTCTGGGCTCAAACTAACGTGACGGTGAAGGGAGTACAAAAACCTCAGGTACCATACATCCCGAACCCTAAAAATCTGAGATTCACATGCTATATTCAGGGAAATAAGACTCACACGTGTCTGAGTAATACTTGTGAAAAAGGAGGTAACTGGTTGGGAGCACTTGACAAAGCAACTCAATGTCGCAATAGATGCGCATACACCCAAGGAGAAGGGGTGCCTGCGATCATGAATGCCCCCTCAAATGGTACGTATTTCATTCAAAATGGCTGGTGGCTCAGCGGACACAAACTATACTCGACCCTGCCTGTGTAAGGATGGTACCTTTTGATGGCCCGGTTTGTGTCTGTGTTCCCTTGTGCTCCCTCATTAGTTCTATTAGTGCCACCCTTGTCTCGTCCCAGCTGTTCTTAATCACGTCTCGTCTTGTCCCTGTATATAAGCCGTCTGTTCAGTCTTGTTCGTTGTCGCGTCATACTCGTTGGGTCTCCTGTGTTCCCCCTGAGTCTTCTGAGTTCCCTGAGTCTTCCGTGTCTCCTGAGTCCTCCTGAGTTTCCCGTGCCTTATCTCCCTGTTCATGTAAGTTTTGCTGCCCCGTCAGCCTGTTATTTTGTATCTTCATTTATCATTAAATTCCTATTTTTGTATTCTGCCGAGTTGAGTCCCTGTCTGCACTCTGGGTTCGCTCCTGCCTAGCAAATCCTAACATTACGACGCGACCAGACCAGAACCCAGCGGGCAGGGTCTCTCTCGGCAAACTCACCTTTTTTCTTTTTCCCTCCGCGAGCTAAGATGGACGAGTTCCACTCCATCCCTGTCCTTCTGGCGTCCCACTGCCGCCGTAGTGGCAGAAGACGGTTCCGGAGGCAGTCCGCGGCGACCAGCCCGGCCTCGTCGGCTGAGCAGAATTTTAGAGCTGGTTCCAGTGTTTCTGTGGGAGCAGGATCTGCCGTCTCACCTCCCAGGTTTCCGGTGGGGACGAGATCCAGCGTCCCGTGGGAGCTCCGGTCCACTCCTGTTCGGTTCGGTGAGTCCGGTCCACTTGACGCCACAGGGGCGGGTTCCGTCGCCTCACCTTCCAGGTTCCTGGTGGGAGCGGAATCCGGCCTCTCACCGCCACTCCGCGCCGTGGCTGTCTGACCCAGCCTGACCGTACCTCCGGAGCGTATTTCCAGTGACTCCGTGGGGGCATGTTCCACCGTCTCACCTTCCAGGTTTCCAGTGGGGGCGGCACCCTTGACCACACTCCCACATAGAGACATTCCCTTTTTTCATTCATTTTCACCTGAAGTAATTTTTCAAATTAATCAAACCTTATTAGAGTTATTTCATTCAGCTAAAGCTAACCCGTCTTCCTTCGATATCGTTTTGTCCCAGATGGAGGATTTTTTATTTTCTGTTCCGGGTCTTTCTTGGCTGCCCGAGTATAATTTTTTACGATCTAAGATAGGAACTTTTAAAACCCCTGTCACTGCCATCCTTGAGGTGGATTCCACGCTGTACGCAGCCCCTGAGGTGGATCCTCATCTCTCCTGTTCCGAGGGGGTCCCGGCAGACGCTCCTCACCTCTCCTGTTCCGAGGGGGTCCCAGCAGACGCTCCGCATCTCTCCTGTTCCGAGGGGGTCCCTGCAGATGCTCCTCACCTCTCCTGTTCCGAGGGTGTTCCGGCAGACGCTCCTCATCTCTCCTGTTCCGAGGGGGTTCCGACCGACGCTCCTCAGCTCTCCTGTTCCGAGGGGGTTCCGACAGACGCTCCTCAG
>NW_023626276.1:0-3000 GCF_014905685.2 Nematolebias whitei
CCTGCAACACCCGACGTCTGCACGGTCCGTTTGGTTGCATCGCTCTGACCATCAGCCCGTGGATGTCCCTGCAGAGGACAGGTCTCGATTAAACACAAATCAAATATTAAACTCCAGAGACGATAAACATGGTATGATAGCTCACCAAGACGGAGAACGCTTCAGAACGACCCGACTTCCCTCTCTTTGGTGGATCAAGCTTCACTTGTCTCCTCACTCTGGTCACCTGAGAATATATTTATTTATTTAACAGACTTATTTTACAAGATGGTATTTCAATTGCAAACCTTAAAGAAACGTATCTGTGTAATTAAGCAGCATCAAGTTAAATAATGGCGCTATGCAACTCTGCTAGCACATACCCCTTTATCCCCTGCTAACAGTCTGCTGCCTTTGTGTTGTCATGGAAACTCGTCTGTAGGGGGTTGGATTTCGAGTCGTGGCTGAGGAGAGAGAAGATGCTGGGGCGGCAGGTTTTACGCTTACTCTTCCTCTTATTCACAGCTTGAGTCAAGTGTCTCCTGGACCGATCAGCCTGAGAAAAATATTGACGCAGGGATTAGAGACAGCAAGACACACACAAACACAAACACTACACAAAAACTGTCTTCACTGGTGAGTAGCTGGGCTGCAGTTGATCTGGACTCAGTGTGATCCGGATCCTGGGAGCTGCAGGCGACAGACGGCTGCGGGGTTCAGCCTGGTTCTGGTCGCGCGGTGCTGGTCCGGACGGGGCCAGAGGTGGTACACTAAATCCTGGGCAGCCTTGCTCCTGGAGCAGCAGCACACGTACATCAAGCTGGACGGAGCGGTGGGCTTCAGTCATGCTGCACCGGGACTTTTTTCCATCCATCGGGTCGGACCAGAACCGAGCCGTTCCTGTTCTGCAGAGCCTGGTTAGTAAAATTTAGTAACGTATGTTGTTAAAATGAGAACATTGCAAGAGTGTGGGAAGGGTTTCTACAGCCTTAATATAAAGTTTACTTTACTTTAACTTCAACTTGGACTACTATATTCCTACTTCGTGGTTTTTCACTTATCGTGTGACTTCAGGGTACGGATCCCCCGTGATAAACGAGGGACCACTGTAGTCCAAGAACACGGAGGAAAACGTGCTTAAAGTAAAGGGATACTTCCAACATTTTTATTAGAGGGGTTTTGTAGAATTGTTAAGAATAGTTTGAACAAACTCAGTTTGGAGAAATATAATTCTGAACAGTCTGATGAGCTGATAGCTGGTCCGAACGGCAGAGGTGGAGAAAGTACTCAAACACTTTACTTAAGCAAAGTACAAATAAACAGACAAAAATGTATTCTTAGTAAAAGTAGAAGTACCACATTAATGTTTTTAACTTAAGTAAAAGTACTTGCTTTTAAAAATACTTAAAGTATTAAAAATAGAGTACTTGCTGAATGTATTACCTAATGCAATGTTCTACATATCATTAAGAGTGCCTACAGTATGTATATTTTCTGTAATACATCAATAGTGTTGAGCCATTTTAATGAACAATGCTGCAGATAATACATGTTTTTATTGTGTTTACTCTGTGACACCGTTCACACTTGGACTTGTGATTCTGTGCGTCAGAATTTCAGGGATGACCTGCAGAGTTAAATGTCATTAAGCAAAATAAGAACGAGGAATGATTATACCTTTGAAAGTTTTTATTTAACACAAAGCAAAACCAATGTGTCATTTTAACTGCAGTAAACACATTTAAGTAAAAGTTGTCTGCCTGAAAAAAGGATCATTAGACCAAACAAAGAAACATCTGATCATTTCAACTCCAGTTTGTCATCAACTCTAGTTAAAATACTGTCTAGTCGACCTTGTACTGGGTCAATAGTGAACAATATTTTAACTTCCTGACACCATTTTCAAAACTTGGACCTGAGTGTTGTGTCATTTGGAGACATCTCTTGTCTCCTAACATCCCATGAACTGACACATTTTAATATTGCAGCAAGAATTTTTTTGTTCAAGTTCAGAAGAAGTTGGTTTTCAAAGTTTTTTGAGTCCAGTCTGGCTCTTTTGGGAGAGAGTATCTGTCCTGCTGTACTGAATAATCTTTCAATAAGGTCATGGGTGGTGCGCATCTTCTGGCTGACTCTCCACGGTGGAATCCATTTTGGGTGTGTTAGTGGTGCTGCTGGTGCTCCCAGCTCAATGACATATATACTAGAATATACTTCATTGGCCCAGCTCTTCTTGAAGGTGGGTCTAATGTTACTTGCCCACTTTGCAGTGATTCAATGGACCAGCTCCCCTCTCGCCATTGGTTACTTTCAAACTAACGAAAATATTTTAAAAACCACAACGTGAAAGTAACGTGTATCGCAACATATTATAGAAATGTAGTGTAGTAGAAAGTACAGATACTTAATGTAAAATGTAGTGAAGTAAAAGTAGAAAGTACCCACGTTTAACTCTAGTACAGAGACATGAAAAATGTACTTAAGTACAGTAACGAAGTACTTGTACTTTGTTACATCCCATCACTGATAAGAACGGGACCCACACAAATGGACCAAGTATTAAAACAGTTGCAGTTTCAAAAAGTCAGAGCTACTTTATTAAATTGTACACTAAGTGCTTGCATTACACAAATATTTGAGCAGAAATATTGTGATATTTCTGTCTGAAATGCTCCAGGCTTCACCGGACATGCTACAGTGGCTGCTACCGCTACTTGTAAAGCAAATTCATATAAAGTTAGTCCCTCGATTATTGCGGGGGTTACATTGCACACACCACCACGATAGGTGAAAAACCTTGAAGAACACTATCCTGATGCATGCTCAATAATCCAGGTAGAACAAGCTAAACAAGTTAAGTCTGGTCATCTGGACATTCAAAAAACAAAACAAAGCCAAACAACAACAACAAAAAAATATAGAAACGTTTCGTCTTTCATCCGAAAGACTTCTTCAGTCTGAGGTGTATTCAGCTCTGTCTTCTAAACTGCTTGAAGAACACTATATTTATTTCAGTGCTTA
>NW_023626277.1:0-1661 GCF_014905685.2 Nematolebias whitei
CACATTATAAATGCTTCTGACACCAGTCACCAACATGTTACTAAACAGATACACATATGGTGTTATGTGGTGTTCAAAGTGTGTTAAACTTAATTCAGTCTTGATGATTTGTGTCAATGAGCATTTGGAGTTTTATACATCAAAATACACTTGATAATTACAATTTCAAGTATATTTACTGTATACTATGGTAATCCTGTACTTTGCCAGATTATGGTGATTCTGGGGTCGTGATGATGGGGCCCTTGAAGATTGTTGCCCAGGGTACAGTGATGTGTTAATCTGGCCCTGATCATTAGCACCCTGATGGCTGTTTACTATTCACAGGAGGCTGAGTGATACTAGCAATAACAGCATTGTAAGAGGGGGACAGTTGAACACGGAGGCTCCACCCCTGTTTAATGATGGACGATTTCTTTTCACAAAGATGGCCTCCTTTACTCCTCTGGATGATGCTTTTCACTCAACACCTGCACAACACTGCCACCATGTGGCTATAAATGGTAAGTACACAGATTTACTCCTTCCAAGCATACGACGCAAAGCAGCAGCATCCCTCTGCATCCAGTCTAGCATGGAACCCTATGTCAGGATTTTCAAGGCAGATCAGGACAGAAGAACCCAGTTGCGCAGGCAGGACTCAGGAGGCAGATGTATAAGATAAAAATACTTTTAATAATAATAATAATAAATCAAAAAGGCTGACATGGCAGCAAAACTTACATGGACTCAAGAAACACGATCACACAGGCAGGACAAGACAGGCCATACCCAACAACGAACCGACAAAGGAACAACACAGGACAGGAGGCTTATATACAAGGACAAAACAAGACGTGATTACAACAGGTGTGACGAGACAAAGGTGGCAACAATTAAACTGACGAGGAAACACTAGGGAAACACAGACACAAACAGAAACAGCAAATGGTACCATCCTTACAGTACCCCCCCTCAAGGACGCCTCCAGGCGTCCCTAAAAAAAACCCCTCCCGAAGGACTTGGGTGGGTGGAGGGCGGCACTGCAAGGGTGGAGGGCCAGAGGAAACACAAGGAAGAACACAAAGACCTGAAAGAACTAAGGCAAGACACAAGCAGGAAAAACACAAGATTTGAACGGTCGAGAGACCGTCCCTGGAGTCATTGTTCAGGAGGACGGCCGGGAGGCCGTCCATCACGGGACCATCGTTCAGGGGGGCGGCCGGGAGGCCGTCCATCACGGGACCATCGTTCAGGGGGGCGGCCGGGAGGCCGTCCAACACGGGACCATCGTTCAGGGGGGCGGCTGGGAGGCCGTCCAACACGTAGGACCTTGGAGGCCGCAGCAGGCGGCGTAGACGACTTGGAGGCCGCAGCTGGCGGCGTAGAAACCTTGGAGGCCGCAGCTGGCGGCGTAGAAACCTTGGAGGCCGCAGCTGGCGGCGTAGAAACCGAGGAGGCCGCGTCAGGCGGCGTAGAAACCGAGGAGGCCGCGTCAGGCGGCGTAGGCGACGAGGTGGCCGCGTCAGGCGGCGTAGGCGACGAGGAGGCCGCGTCAGGCGGCGTAGGCGACGAGGAGGCCGCGTCAGGCGGCGTAGGCGACGAGGAGGCCGCGTCAGGCGGCGTAGACGACGAGGAGGCCGCGTCCGGCGGCGTAGACGACTTGGAGGCCGCGTCCGGCG
>NW_023626277.1:1671-1990 GCF_014905685.2 Nematolebias whitei
GACTTGGAGGCCGCGTCCGGCGGCGTAGACGACTTGGAGGCCGCGTCCGGCGGCGTAGACGACTTGGAGGTGGCTGCAGGAGACGAGGGGACCTTGGAGTTGGCTGCAGGAGACGAGGGGACCTTGGAGTTGGCTGCAGGAGACGAGGGGACCTTGGAGTTGGCTGCAGGCCCTGTGCTGGCTGCAGGCCCTGTGCTGGCTGCAGGCCCTGTGCTGGCTGCAGGCTCTGTGCTGGCTGCAGGCTCTGTGCTGGCTGCAGGCTCTGTGCTGGTTGCAGGCTCTGTGCTGGCTGCAGGCTCTGTGCTGGCTGCAGGCTCTG
>NW_023626277.1:2000-3000 GCF_014905685.2 Nematolebias whitei
TGCAGGCTCTGTGCTGGCTGCAGGCTCTGTGCTGGCTGCAGGCTCTGGGCTGGCTGCAGGCTCTGGGCTGGCTGCAGGCTCTGTAGTGTGTGACGTGACAAAACTGGGATCGAGTTCAGCTCTTAATCTCACGGCAAACTGGAAGATCACCTGATGAACCGATGTGCTGAGCAGGTCTGGCTGTGAGAGGTAAATATCCAAGATTTGGTCCACCAGGAGTCTTCTATTCTTAACTCTGACCTCAGGAATTATTCTGAGAAGCACTATAGAGCCCTTGATGAGAGGATGAGCCACCTGGTCCTCTACAGGAGGCAGCTCAGGGATTTGGTCATCCTCAATAGGAGCAGAAAGCGATTGCCCAACACGCTCCCCGGGCTGGCCCCCCTTCGTCCACTCCACAGACGAACAGGGGGATGACTGCTCCCCCCCCTGTGAAATTCTCCCCGGTTTAGCAGGTTCTGGCAGAGGAGAGCAGGCTGGAGGCTGGGACCAGGAGGAGGCGGAACCAAAAAACTCAGCCTCGCCGGGCTGAATGCGAGGAACTGGAAGTTCAGGTGATGTGGGCGGAAGAGCAGCGGACCGGTTCCGGTTGCGTCTTCTCTTTCCCTTTTGACGGCGATGTGGGTGGTGTACCGGGGCGAACCAGAGTTCGTCCTCTGACTCGGCGTCCTCCCCAGACGTCCACCCAGAGCAGACTGGTGGGTAGGAGGGACTGAACCTGGGTGCTGTGTGGTTCTTTTGGAGCTGAGATCTTCGTCTCTCCTCCTGCAGTAAGAGAGGCGAAGGCAGAACCTCGACCGCCTGGCTGCAGCTTCTCAGTCCCAGGACGGGTCTAGTCCAAAAGGCACCGCACCGGATCGCAGCTCCCTCCATCTGGACAGGCTCGGACAAAAACAGGTGAGTAGAGTCTGACTGAGTCTGCCTGCTGGGTTCAGGTTTTGGTCGGTTCGTACTGTCAGGATTTTCAAGGCAGATCAGGACAGAAGAACCCAGTTGCGCA
>NW_023626278.1:0-2999 GCF_014905685.2 Nematolebias whitei
CAAACACCCAATCTCAAGTCGTTCGTCTAAAAGACAACAGACAATTGCACCAAACTATATTTTACCATGTAAAGCTAACTTAAACCAAGTTAGAAATGGAAAAATAGTTTGGAACCCTTTTCTATAGGCATAAACCCCTGTAGTACCCCTTTTCAGCATTCTCCACCCCTTAACTGGTAGTTGTAGCTGTTCCCAACCATAATAGCTTACACACCAGGTGCATATAGTTTAAGGCCTTATGTAAAATCCCCTTCATAAGCCCACCTTAAACCACATAATTGCATGACACATTGAACCAGAACGGCACAGGCTGGACGTCGCTGGAGACAACCTTCGTTGGAGGCGACCTGCAATCCTGACGTTGGTCTCAACTCTTCATCCAGTGGCCGCTTCTTCAGTTCAATCCAAGGGTACCCCTCTGTATGCTGATTAATCAACACTTCCAATCGTTATGGATTTACCGTTGTGGATTATATGACTTTTTCCAGTGGATTACAGACTCTGTTTCCAAGGGGTTAAAGCATTGCTACAATGGAATTATCGAGACGATATGGATTATAATCAACACAATGGAATACCAAGAACATTGTGGAATTACCTTGACTTTGTTTCCTTGCTGGATTACATCAAGCTCAAGGACACTTGAAGGTCTAAGTTCACGGTTGGAATTCATCCCCATGGACAGGTGATGATTTCCAAAGGGGGGACTGTAGTGAACCTGATCTGACCCTGATCTGACCCTGATGACCTCAAATCTATCAGATGGACAGAGACTGTTATTTTCATTGATCTGAATACAGTCTGAGCCATCTGGTGACTTTCTTTCTTGAATTAATCAAGCAGAAAAGACAATTCTCTATAATCATTACTGTTTACAAATGTTTGATAATCAAATTGTGTTAGTTCCATTCAATGCTTACAGGTTGGAAAGAACTACTCATTTTTATTTTACATAAGCAGTAAGTAATGATTTTTATTCCTCATTCAAAGAAGAAATCAGGTTAATATGCATTTCTTGATTTTCTGTCTGAAATGAGCCAAGCAACGTAAGTATGTGAAAGTTGAAGCTTCGGTCAACTAAATGTTTACTGAAAAAGAAATGTCATGTTTAATCTTTACAGAAGATACAGAAGAGTTGACTCCACGAAGTCTGCTTTTCTGCAATAATCTCTCTGTCAGTTGTTGAACAATCTCATTCTCTGACCTTGGCTTAGATAACATCTTACGTCACAAAAACACACCTCTTTCTGGTACATCCACGAATCAGAAAGCTCTAAATTGAACCGGAAGTCGACCCATTTAAAATGTGGCAACTTCCCAGTTCAAGTTAGTCGGAGAAAGAATTCAGAATGAGAGAGAATTCAGAATGAGAATGAATTCACAGAGTTGCTGACAATTAAGAGTCTGTATAGTTCTGAAGAATGAAAGGAGTTCAGAATTCTTGGGTGCAAACGCATTCAGGATGATCCAGAGACGTTTTGGAATTATGACTTCTGTTTGAACAAACCACGCACGACTCTCGAAGGATTTTAGCTGTTCTCAACGGAGACGCTGAAAAGAGTCAGAAGGGAACCGGCTCCGACGCTGATAATATCATCAAGGTAGATGGTTCTATTTTCGACCAAGTGTACCGTGGGCAAGCTGATATCTGATGGAGCGTGCAATTTCTGGTCAAACAGATTAATTCCCCCACATATTTCTCTGTAAGATAAATCTCCATTTCATCTTAAACTCTTCTCTCTCTTCTAAAATCAGTACAGATATCTTAGGAATATCTGAAGCAAAGTCCTCGATCACCGCCGAGTGATTCGAAGCTCATTTTCTGTGAAACTTGTCTGTTATTATTTTCATATTTTGCCAAATTAATGTAAATGTTTGATGTTAAACTTTGATTCTGAAAATAAATGACCGCATTGATTTGATGGGTCAAAGATAAATAACGTCTCTCGTTACATTTCTGTTAATTTCAATGCACGACCTTACACAGTCAGAAAGATGAGGAACTCGTGAAATTGTATGCATATATACGGGGATATATTGTCATACTATAACTAGTGGCACGTACCTACGTGACTACAACAGGCTTCAAAGAAACGGAGCAGCGGATCAGAATGCAACTTTAAAGCGTTTTTCAACTTTAAACAGTAGATTGAAATTCCCTATGAAGACGAGCTTCATTTCCGGGTCACGTGACTAAATCTACCAATGACAGAGCAGCAACGGGGGTGGGTTCTTATATCGCTGACTCAGAAGAAGTGACGCAGACACGTCACTCACTTCTCAGCATATCACAGCGTTCCAACTTAGCCGTTTTCAACCAATCACAGATCGTTTTTCCAACTAGCGTGTAGCATTTAGCATTAACATTCCGGTCAACTTTTCGTCTTTTAAGCTGTCAAAATGTACCATTTTCTGTTAAAAATGTAACGAATAAGCCCTCAGCTTCACGGAGTCGGCGTTCCGTTCTCAAAACGTTACTCCAACCATTTAAAACAACTCGTTCGAACTTATCAGAACCGAGCCGGGCCAGAACAGGGTCTGCAGCAGAACCTCCGTCCGGACCACAGTTTAAACAGAATAAAGCGTTTTAACTCAAACCCAGCTTATGTTACACAACAGATGTACAAATTCAGCTTTCAAATAGACACATTGACTCTCAATATCAGCTTTCAAAACATCACTAGCTTCAAAACATAGCTGTATTTTCTCCAAGTGTCGCAGCTGCGCTGCGTTTCACACAGCAGAATCTACACTTTTCATGCCAACATGTAATTCAATTGTCACACGAATAACAGTCCATTTATGAAGCGTACGCGGCCACCAGTATGTAGATGAACATATGCATGATATATTCATAAATTAAACGGATTCTTTCATTTTTCTGGACTGTATAATGTCGTGCATTGAATTTAATAAAATGTATCGTGAGACGTTAATTTTCTTTGACTCACCAACGACAGTGGGTCATTTATTTTCAGAATCAAAATTTTAACATCACA
>NW_023626279.1:0-2999 GCF_014905685.2 Nematolebias whitei
AATCGGAGCGCAAGGTTTATTCTTTCTGCAGAAAGGAGTTGCTCTCTGAACGAAATCAGAATGAGCACTGAAAACTTAAAGAGACAGTATATATTTTATACATGTTTCGTGCGTCACAATAATATCACATCATAAAGGGAGGATAAGGTTTCTCATGCTGATACCACACACAGGTCTCGTTATCAGTACGAGGCGTTCTTTTTCTTGTGGAGCTGGTGTTTTTTAATTTGGTTTGTAACAGTCTTCTGTCCATGTGGCTAGGATATTCTGATAAAGGGAGAACATGTTGATACGAAAAAGCGTCCTCAGCTCCCAACAGTCAGATAATGAGTTCATGTGTGTCTTTGTTTTTTTGCAGGTGGTGAATACAAGGACGTTTTTGCTGAGCAGGAGACTTTGAGAAGTTTACAAAAGTTCACATTTACACATCAACTGAGGAGTTTACCAAAGTTCACATCTTACACATCAACTTTAAAAATCTGCAGAATGAGCATGGATTAAACAATATTTAAACAATACGTGTCAGTTTATTAATTTTTTCACAACACATATATATACATATATGTATATACACACATATATATATACATATATGTATATACTAGGGCTGCAACTAACGATTATTTCAATAATCGATTCATCGGACGATTATTTTTTCGATTAATCGATGAATCTGCAAAAAAAAAAAAAAAACGTTTTAATTTCCACCCCTTTATTCCAAAAGTGAACATTTGACTGACATAGCAATTCACACAAAAAACAGGTTGCTATTTGACTATTCTGTTAGTAAAATATTGAATAATAAAAAATAAAAGTTAGTCAAATAGCTTAAAAAATAAATGTACACAAAAATATATACAAATGTGTCTTTATACCTGCACAGTATGTAGCTACTTTGTAAAATGTGTCCTTGAGGGAAGAGTGTAACCTGGATTAAAAGTGTGGATTATTGTAACCTGGATTAAAAGTGTGGATCATTGTAGTGAAGCCTTCGTCTTCAACCATCAACAGAGGCCTCATATCAGTGACGATCATTTAAGGATGATTTCAGTGAAGACAGCTGCTGCTGTGATGTCCATGATGTCTGTCCATCATGAAGGATGTTGTTGTTTGTTGTTGTTTTCTGGAATGAGAGAGTAAATATGTATTATAACATAATTTACAGCAACTCAAGAAATGCCTTGTTTCACTTACAGCGTTAGGTTCAGGCAAAAGTAGCTAAAAGAGCAATTAAACACACACACACACACACACACACACACATATATATATATATATAATACTTAATTACACACATTTGAGTAGATGTAATAAATTACTTTAATTCCTGTTTAAATGCAATTCATCCTGCCATACCTGCAGTGTCTTCAGACTTTGCCAGCAAATTAAAAGTTGAAGCTTAATCATTAAATTATTATCTTTGTGTTAGATTTATTTATAAATCACATTTAAACACTGCTTGTTCCAATTAAATTAAATAAAAAGTAACACACGTACTCTATCACTGTCATTAATCAGATAAAAAAACAAACAAGCAGCTTCATCTACCAGACAGACTGACGTTACGTTTTCTCTCTTGAAACAGAACAATGTGTTAAATTGTAGAGACTCACCTGCAACACGAGTTGGGAGTGAGACGAGTTGTATCAGCTGCAGCTCGTGACTCCGACATGTTTACGTTTTATCTCCGTGGTTTTCTCGTGTCGTGTCGGTGATTTTCAAAGCTGCATGCTTCTCATTTTTTATCTTTGTGAAGTTCTCCCACACTTTGGAGGACTTGGGTCGAACAGTTTTCGCTGCGTCGGTCATTTGTAAAAGTTACTTAATTTTGCTTTGAAAACACTCTGCTCTGCTTCCTCCTCCCTCCTCGCTCTGTTCAACTCGCGCTGCAGTTTTTTTTTTCCCAAACTTTATACAGTCAGTCAGCATTGACAATGAACTGCAGGTGAACAAAACGGCTCCGCAGCGCCGTGAAAGATGCATAATCGCGCGACACAACGAATCGATAACGAAATTCGTTGCCAACGCTTTTAATCATCGATTTTTATTGATTTTATCGATTCGTTGTTACAGCCCTAATATACATATATACATGTAGTGAACTAGGCCTCAGGTCAAATCTGGCCTTGAGGGGCCTTCCTGGGACAAGAACTGTATTTCATTGATTTAAGTCCATCCAGAAGACTTTCTAAGTGTCCTGCACTGATCAATTGAAAGAACACTCTCTTTTTCTATTATCATTACTATTTTACAAATGTTTTGATAATCGAAGTGTGTTAGTTCAAACCATTTTTAAATGTTGAAGTGAACTACTCATTTTTAAATCAACTGTGAAACAGTAATAATGATTTTTAATCCTCATTCAAAGTGGAAATCAAGTTAGAATATGTTACAGAGTAATGATTCAATTTCTTGATCGTCTGTCTGAAATGAGCAAGTTGTGTAAGTTGGTCAAAGTTCAAGTTTCGGTCAACTGCAAGTTTAATGAAAAAGAAATGTCATGTTTAACTTTTACAGGAAGATACTAGAGAATTGACTCCACGAAGTCTGAGTTCTTCATAATATCTTCTGTCTGTTCTTAAACAATCTAATCTTTTTCCTTGACTTTTTAATAACACCTTACATCACAAAAACACACCTCTGTTGGTCCAACCGACCAATCAGAAAGTCCTCAAATGAACCGGAAGTGACCCTTTTTAAAAGGTGCAACACTTCCTAGTTCAAAAGAGGTTCCAGCTCCAGTCGAGTTCGGCAGGAGCTCGAGAAGCTCAGAGAGTGCGGGAGAAGTTCTGAGTAGTTCTGGGAAGAACGCTCAGGAGAACGCTGAGAGAATGCTGTGAGTTGGTTCCGAGGGTTCCAGAGTTCAGAAGGCTGGAATTCAGGATGCTGGAGGAAGAGTAACTAAGCTGACGAGAGAAGATCAGGGGAATTATGAAATGTCTGTTCTGGATGATCTCACGACTCCTGAGGTTTAGCTGTTCTTACGGAGACGCTGGAAG
>NW_023626280.1:0-1333 GCF_014905685.2 Nematolebias whitei
CCACAGACGAGGTTCACGTGTGTAGCGCGTGTTGTCGAAGCAGCTCGTGTTGTTGAATGGCTTCAACAACACACGAGCAGAAAGTTGCTCCGTGTTTCTCTGCAAGAAGACAGACGGACTGCAGCCTCCCCCCTCCTCTCAGCGTTGGCCAGTCTCTGTATGTGTTAAACGGAATCAACATTCCACGGCCGGACTCATCTTCATCAAAGAACTCCCGAGGACGGCTCTGTGTCTGTGTTTCAGCTCGTAAGTTTACGTACGTTAACGTTACTGCAGCTTAACACGTACATTGCGGTGAATTAAACTAGAATCTATGTAACGTTAACTTTAAGATATTAGTGTGTAAATTTATTTTATCTACGTAGCTAGCTAAACTCAGAAACTAACTGAAGATTGACAGTAACTGATGAATCTTAGCTTGTAAAAATGTGCTCATCCATCCAGTCAGCTGCTTAAACAGTTCACTAATGTTCACGGTTTATGTTTATCTTCTCCTCACAGGAGGTTCTGACCCAGATGTGAGGACAGACAGACAAAGGAAAAGTGAGGTGGGGGCCACAGGACAGTCACAAACTTTGTTAATAAAAGTTTACCTTTTTCTACAGTGGAGGCTGCATGGTGGAGGTATGCACTTAAGCTGTAAAGGATGTTGTGGACCAGTTAAGCTTTTATCTCTCAGCCTAGATAATGTTTTTTGAGCAATAAGGGTGCATTCACACCTGATAGTCCGGTAGACTCGGTTCGGTTGGGGACCAATATTCATGACATTTTGTTTACATTTGAGCTGGTGCGTTTGCATTCACACTACACTGTGCAGTCGAGCCAACCTGTTGATCCAACCTGTTCCCCCACTCGCCTGTGGGGACGCTGCACCAAGAACTACTGAAAGAAACGACACAAAAACCTCTGAAGACACTTCTTCTTCTGGAAATAAAAACATAAACGGAGTGGCATCAAGTTTTAGCAGTTTTAGGAGTTATATTTTGACATTTTTCAAAAATGGACTCGGCATGAGCAGAAGATGAGACAGAAGACCATGGAGAATGTTGTTTTTCACACAAGGCAGCTGACGGCTCCATATAAGGTAAGAGAAATGCGTGTTTGTTTGCCCTGCGTTGTAGTCCACTTCTTGCTTGTGGAGCGGGGCCCGGTCTGTTTGCATTCACACTGTACTTGAACCGCGCTGGAGTTCTCTTCTACCGGACCGAGACCTAGGTTTTAGCCCGGGCCAGAGTTCGCCTTTTTGTTCCGTGACAGAGTTCGATGGTGCGTTCACACCTCCCCAAACGAACCGGACTTTCTAGGAAAACGAGCTAGAGTTCGATTAAAGCGG
>NW_023626280.1:1433-2999 GCF_014905685.2 Nematolebias whitei
AGGCCAGAGTTCGCCTTTTTGTTCCGTGACAGAGTTCGATGGTGCGTTCACACCTCCCCAAACGAACCGGACTTTCTAGGAAAACGAGCTAGAGTTCGATTAAAGCGGACTAAACAGAGCTGGTGTGAATGCACCCTAAGAACACAACCATGTTATTGTTGATGTTTTGTGTTCTCATGTCAATTAGGGAGATGATCAGAGCCCTAAACCCCAGAGAACCACAGAAGATTCAGGCAGAGACACAGAGGTGCAGAAGTCTGCATCAACCCTAACCTCAGTGAATCCAGTGACCTGCTGTTGGAATGTGAGGGACACTATGCCAATGCTACCAAACTTGTTAACCAGGTATCTGTGTGTGCAACAAGCATCATCTACAGCCTCAGAGTGAACATTTCCTACTGCTGGAGACACCATCAGCCAGGAGCGGGCTTGTTTGTGTCCAGAGAAAGCAGACATGCTGATGTTTCTGAAGAAAAACTTTTAAGTGAAAAGGTCCTCAGTGTGTAGCAGTGAACATTAGACACTGACGTGTCACTGGTTTGAAAGTGTTCTTTTAACCTGGAAATTATTTGTTTATTTTTATGTAAGAAAACTGAAATGGAAAAATGCCAAAGTTAAAAAATAAAACTCAAGATTTGTACTGTAATGTGTAACGTGGCTCAATGGGACTAACCTTTTTTTTAATTTTTTTTTTAAAAAGGTTGAATGAATGAATGAAATTTTCTTCTTGTTAGAATTGATGTTAATTCTAAAATTGGTACGGAAAAAAGTACAGTTCAGGAACCGATATCGAAGTGAAGGTACCGGTACCATAACAGATATCGGACATTTTTGAACGATACCCATCTCTAAATGCGGCGTGGCATGGAGTCGATCAGTCTGTGGCACTGCTCAGGTGTTATGAGTAGGGCTGGGTACCTTTCTAAAAAAAATCGTTATCTGTACCGGTGTCGGTACCTTCACTTCGGTGTCAGTTCCTGGACGGTTCTCTTTTCGGCACCAGTTTTTTATTTAATATTAATTCTAACAAGAATAAAATTACGTTACACATTACAGTACAAATCTTGAGTTTTATTTTTTAACTTTGGCATTTTTCCATTCCAAGCAGTTTTCTTACATGAAAATAAACAATTTCCAGTTCAAAAGAACACTTTCAAACCAGTGACACGTCAGTGTCTAATGTTCACTGCTACACGCTGAAGACCTTTTCACTGAACAGTTTTTCTTCAGAAACATCAACATGTCTGCTTTCTGTGGACACAAACAAGGCCACTCCTGGCTGATGGTGTCTCCAGCAGTAGGAAATGTTCACTCTGAGGGTGTGGATGATGCTTGTTGCACACACAGACACCTGGTTGACAAGTTTAGTAGCATTGGCATAAGTGTCCCTCACATTCCACCAGCAGGTCACTGGATTCACTGAGGTTAGGGTTGATGCAGACATCTGTACCTCTCTTTCTATGTATCTATATATATATAAAAAAATATTTAAAAAAATTGTACGCCTCTTTTATAACTGTCTGTTGTTGTTGTTGTTGTTGTTGTTGTTGTTGTTGTTGTTGTTGT
>NW_023626281.1:0-2998 GCF_014905685.2 Nematolebias whitei
GGTTTTGACCTTAGACTTAGTTTTTGACATGGGCCTAGTCCACTACAGTCCCCCCTTTGGAAATCATCACCTGTCCATGGGGATGAATTCCAACTATGGACTTACGCCTTCTATTGTCCTTGAAGCTTGATGTAATCCAGCAAAGAAACAAGAGTCAAGAGTAATCCAGCAAGGAAAACAAAAGTCAAAAGTAATCCAGCAAGGAAAACAAAAGTCAAGGTAATTCCACAATGTTCTCGGTAATTCCATTGTGTTGATTATAATCCCACATCGTCTCGATAATTCCATTGTAGCAATGCTTTAACCCCTTGAAAACAGAGTCTGTAATCCACTGGAAAAAGTCATATAATCCACAATGGTAAATCCACAACGATTGGAAGTGTTGATTAATCAGCATACAGAGGGGTACCCTTGGGTTGAACTGAAGAAGCGGCCACTAGATGAAGAGTGGAGACCAACGTCAGGATTGCAGGTCGCCTCCAGCGAAGGTTGTCTCCAGCGACGTCCAGCCTGTGTCGTTCTGGTTCAAATGTGTCATGCAATTATGTGGTTTAAGGTGGGCTTATGAAGGTGATTTTACATAAGGCCTTAAACTATATGCACCTGGTGTGTAAGCTATTATGGATGGGAACAGCTACAACTACCAGTTAAGGGGTGGAGCATGCTGAAAAGGGGTAACTACAGGGGTTTAAGCCTATAGAAAAGGGTTCCAAACTACTTTTCCATTTCTAACTTGGGTTAAGTTAGCTTTACATGGCAAAATATTTTGGTTCAAATGTCTGTTGTCTTTTAGACGAACGACTTGAGATTGGGTGTTTGGTTTCCCCATAAACGTTTTTGGAAGTCTATGGCGAGACTTATCAAAAAGAATTAGCTATCCCCCCGAATAGAATTGTTCGAGTAGGTTCGGCTTAAGCGTTGTGAGCTCAATGTAGATTATGGTACTCAAGGTAGCAATAATATACATTGACTCCGCAAAGATTGCAATTTAGCGAATGAACTGCATGTTGGCATGGTTAAAGGCCTCTTAGTCTCTAACTTAACTTACACACAAGATACATTCTTACTACAGAAACAACCAAAACCAATTCAACAACGTTTCAACACCGACAAGAGTAGTGACTAAGCATCTAGAAACATCGTTTCACTGCTTCCCCTCACCCTGGTTGTCAGTTTCAGTCACGCTGTCCCGTGTGAGTGGCTTCTTTGCGGACCCGCTTACGCGAGGCATAATCATATCGAGGTGCGCTGCATGGCGATCCACGTCGACTCGGAGTGACGTTTGGCCCCGGAACAGGGATGCGAGTATCCCACACAATACGAGGGTTATCGTCATTAGCAGGGCTATGATTAATGTGTCCGCGCTCGACCACGCATAGGTAATTGGTTGGATCGGGTTCTTAGTTGTGGACCTGAGGGACTTGAGAACTCGGTTTATTGGTTCCACGTCGACGACTTGGGTGCCTTCAAAACGGATCCTTCCCAGAGTCTCTGGATCTATGTCTATAGACATATTTCCCAGGTACTCTGAGTCATCCAGAGTCGCGTCCCATCGTTCCGGATCGAGGTGATAGAGCGTCAAATCACCAATGTGTATGGTTGTTCCCTGGGGAACACTGATCCACATCGTTTTGTCCGGTAACGTCAAAGGTCTATTTGCCCCGGGTTGGTCGTAGGCTATGATCGCCTTTCTTTGAGGAGCGTTCACTAGCCAACGAGAGCCAATTATTTCCGCTTTTGCATCTTTAGCCAGGTGTCGAGGCGTTACGGTCGTTGAGCACTTAGAATTTTCCGGAATAGGTGTTAATCCGCATATGCCCGCGGTTTTATTCCACATAAACGGTTTGCTCGGGCACAGATAGTGTATCTCCCGAGTGAGAACACACATCTGCAGGTTTGGAGCCAGGTAAACTGAGGGGTTGTCGTCGTGGTACGCAACCATCCTTGGTGTGTCAATTTGAACATGGTTTTCGCCGTGCCAATTGCCAACATTTACGACGTCCCTGAGTCTATATATGCCGTTTGAGGGAATTATCGGTAGGTTGATAATGAACGCCATTTCCAACGTTTTGTGATTGACGTAGATTGGGATTGCGCTACCGAGAGTGTAAGCCAGGTGTGCCTGTGTTTGCGTAACTTTTTCGTGCGTCGTGGAGCTGAGGATGTCGTTCACCATCTGTAGAGAGACTAGATACGGTGGGATCCTACCGGTGGCTAGTGTATCTACCGACGAACTGATATCTCTAAGCATGTCAGCAAAAATCATATCCATTAGGTGTGCGACAGCGTAATCCGCTTCAACCTTAAGGGCTAACTCATTTACCGCTATTACGAGGGCTTTGATTTCTTGGGTGTGAGTATTCAGCACTAGAACAGTATCCTTTACGGTTTTAGCTACCTGTGTCAATTGTGTTAGTTGAAGGTTCATTTGCGCTCGGATCTTTGGGACCTCGCTCTCTACTTCATACACATGTTGTTTTAGGGACGTTATACTGACAGTGTTGTATGCGGACAAACCTAGGCTGAACAGTGATCCTAGTGACGATGCTGCAAGCAAAAGTCCGCCGATGCCGCGCTTTTGCCTTGTACTTATTCCGCCCAACTCTTGTTGAGTGTAAGTAAACTTATGTAGTTGTTTTAGGATGTGTTGGATCTCTGCTTTAGCACCCTCTAGGGATACTGTGTACCATGGCCTGTTTAACCACTCATTTTTAATGTTAATGTGTTGTTGGACCACGGTTTGGGGGTCGAAGCGGAAGAAGACCTTTCGGGTGTATAGGCGGCAATCTGTGATGAGCAGTCCCTGCTGGTCCCGCAGAGCGATGCCCGAGGTGGGCCCAAGGGTTACGATCTCGGCTTGCCCTGCTTGGGTGGCACCCAAGAGGGTGAAGATTACCAGGAGTGGTACCATCATTGTCCTATGGAAACACAAAGAGATAGGTCTTAGCTTCGTAATGGTCAAGGGTAGGTCCTGTGAATTTAAACTATGGTTAAGTTT
>NW_023626282.1:0-2997 GCF_014905685.2 Nematolebias whitei
ATGGATGGATGGATGGATGGGAGGGTGGATGGATGGATGGATGGATGGGTGGGTGGATGGATGGATGGATGGATGGATGGATGGATGGGAGGGCGGGTGGGTGGATGGATGGATGGGAGGGTGGATGGATGGGTGGGAGGGTGGATGGATGGATGGGAGGGTGGGTGGATGGATGGGAGGGTGGATGGATGGATGGATGGATGGATGGATGGATGGATGGGAGGGTGGATGGATGGGTGGGTGGGTGGATGGATGGATGGATGGATGGATGGGAGGATGAATGGATTAATTGTGTCTTGATTGAAAAATACACCATGTTCAAAAGTACAAAAACTGTATTAAGAATATTAAAGAACAGATCTTAAGTATTTATGTTACACAAATACTTCCATTGCATTAAAGAGATAAATTGAAGAAAATTATTTAACATGAGGGTTATGAGGGGGTCCCTGAACCTACCTAAAAAGTTTGGGAACCCCTGTTCTAGGAAAGTCAGAAGACTGTTGCCATTTAAAACAAAACAAAAAAACCCACTTTGTTAGATATGAACTTTGTTGTGTTTCAGCACAGCCTGATACAGAAGTGTCCTCTTAATTTGTAGTTTCTAAACCGTTGAGATGTTGGCATTAACTTGTATGTTTACAAACTTGATGTCCAATAAAACTTTTTACTATTTGTAGCTCATTTTCCCACTCCATTCTGTTCCAGCGATTTGCAGAAGGCATCTGCAGGATCTTTAGCCTCCATCTTCTCTGCCACGGCACTGTGCCCCACAGAGCTGGTGAAGTGTCGCCTGCAGGCCATGCATGAAATGGAGGCGACCGGCAAGGTAGCGAGAGGCCAGAAAAGGTCAGTGTGATGAGCAGAGCGCGTTTATTTGCAGCTGACGTCGCTTTTGACCTTTTTACAATTTCTGTGCTGTGACTTCAGCACGGTGTGGTCTGTGGTTAAGACCGTCCTGAAGAAAAACGGCCCTTTGGGTTTCTACGAAGGACTGACGTCCACCATCGTGAGGGAGGTTCCTGGCTACTTCTGCTTCTTCGGGGCTTATGAACTGTGTCGGTCTTCGTTTGCGCAGCATATGGGCACAGACAAAGACAGTATAGGTGTGCTTGTGTAAGTTCACGTTTGGGTTTAGCATCATGGCACTTTGTAACAAGTTCTGTGGTTGCAGGTATTCTTCCGCTCATGTTCAGTGGTGGATTAGGAGGAGCTTGTCTTTGGCTGATGGTCTACCCAATAGACTGCGTGAAGTCCAGGATCCAGGTCTACTCTTTAGCTGGGAGGCAAGAAGGCTTCATAAAGACCTTCATGGGTATCGTACGCACTGAAGGTAAGATTTAAAAACGGTGGAATTCAATCTGCAGTTCTGAATATAATTAATTTTACACCGTGTTGTAAACTCAAACATTTTTATGTGCAGATTATTTATGTAACCAACTGATTTATATTGCATGTCCATATACCGTATTTTTTGGACTATAAGGTGCACCGGATTACAAGGTGCGTTAAGCGAAACGAACCAGTCTCACAATAACTCTCAACATTGTTCAGTTGTACCACATAAAATCGGTTCGAGGTCAGTAAGCACAACCAGAATTAATACATAAGGCGCACCGGATTATAAGGCTCGCTGTCGATTTTTGAGAAAATTAAAGGATTTTAAGTGCGCCTTATAGTCCAAAAAATATGGTAATTCCAGTTTGACCGAAAGTAATCGTAAGCAGTTTTTGCAAAGAATTCCAGCTCAGCGCAGCATGTGGAGCAGTTCTGAATTTAAAAACACTTCCTGGATGTGAAGCGAAACCTCTTCAACTAACAGAACAGAAGTCCAGTCGCTTTGTTTTTTAGGCTCTTAGGATTTGTCATGTTCAGGATGACTGAGGAGCTACACCAACGTTCAATGGAGCAAAGAGCTGACCTAAACACAGACAGCCCTTGAAAAGCTGAAAAAGGCTGAAGTGCTTTTGCTTTGTGACTTAAGTCTATGACGTTTCAGGCTCTCTGAGATGAAGCCTGTTGATTAGAGAAACTGTGTTTTCTGTGGCAATTAGGCGAGAATGCTGAATTGCTTTGCTGAAATTTTTACTGAAGCTAAAATAACGTTAACGGTGAAAGATGCAGAGCGTTAAGAAAAAGCTAAAGGGCAAAGCACTAGCTAAAAAACCAAAATAAGTAAAAAGTTAGCTAAAATAAGGAAAACTAACTGAAAGCCGAAAGTAACAAAATACTAACTAAAAGCAAAACGTAACAAAGGACTAATTAAAAGCAAAATGAAGCAAAACAGCAGCTAAGGGCTAAAAGTAACAAAAGACTAAAAGCTAAACCTGTCGATTGATTGGCTTGCTAGAGAAAAAACAAGAGACAGACTAAAAGTAGCAAAAAGCTAAATTAAAGCTAAATGTCACAACTTTAAAAACTAAAAGTAGCATAAGAAGACAGAAATGGAGTGAGTTTGTTGAAGCAATTTTCAAAATAAATGTTTTTGAAGGAATTGAAAATGTGTTTCTCTGGTTAAAATATTTGAAAATAATGTGAAATATTTTATTTATAATAAAAATTCAAAAAGTAAAGTCAGAGCTCCCATCTCGTGAATGCGCTGAATGTTTTTGATATATAGCACAAGTTGGATTGCAAAAAGGTAAAGCGGAAAAATAAAAATTAGGAAATCAATAATGTGAACACTCAATCTGGGTTCATGCAGTTTTCTCAACGGAAACATTTTGCAACGTTAAACTAAGTCCGAGAAAGCAGATGGTAGAAACTACAGTGGACAGACTGGAGACAGAACTGGAAGTGGCAGAAATGAAGACGATGAGGTTCTTCTTATGAGTGACAAGGATGGATAAGATGAGGGATGAGATCATCAGAGGTGCAGCACAGGTTGAACAACTGGGAGATAAAGTTAGAGAGGATGGACTGAGATGGTTTGGACATGTCCAGAGGAGGGACAGTGGGTATACTGGTAGAAGGATGTTAGAAATGCAGCTGCCTGGA
>NW_023626283.1:0-241 GCF_014905685.2 Nematolebias whitei
TATGCATGTATATGTGTATATATATGTATATGTATGTGTATATGTATATGTATGTATAGTTGTATATATATATGTATATGTGTATATATATGTATATGTATGTATATGTGTATGTATATGTATGTATATGTGTATATGTATGTATATGTGTATGTATATGTATGTATATGTGTATATATATGTATATGTATATATATGTATGTGTATATGTATGTATATGTGTATATATATGTATATGTAT
>NW_023626283.1:251-2997 GCF_014905685.2 Nematolebias whitei
TATGTATGTGTATATGTATGTATATGTGTATATATATGTATATGTATGTATTTGTGTATATATATGTATATGTATATGTATGTATTTGTGTATATATATGTATATGTATATGTATGTATATGTGTATATATATGTATATGTATATGTATGTATATGTGTATATATATGTATATGTATGTATATGTGTATATATATGTATATGTGTATATATATGTATATGTATGTATATGTGTATATATATGTATATGTATGTATATGTGTATATGTATATGTATGTATATGTGTATATATGTATATGTATATGCAGGGGCGCAACTACATATTTTTGAGGTGGATGCGAACACATCATCGGCGCCCCCCCCACCCGCTCCTTTTTACTTGCCGCCTCATACAGCTTAGTCATGCACTTAGAAAATACAGTAGTAATATTACAGATTTTTTTAATGTTACATATTATATCAGGTGATCATTTCAATCATAAACAAATAAGAAGTTTTATAAAGTACAAATATATAACAGTAGTGGTACTCAGTCAGTGCTCAACATTTTATGTAGCGGAAATATGACATCTTAACAGCCTGGAGTCCATGTCAGAGTTTTAACATTTATGACATTTAAACTGTTACATTCCGTGACTTTGCATTTGCCCATTTGTCAAGTATAACATCAAATGAAATAGACCGTGCCACACTGTTTTCAATAGAGATCACTGCTAACTGGGACAAGCGATCATTGCTCATATTTGAACGAAGGTATGTTTTGATGAGCTTCAGCTTGCTAAATGATCTCTCTGCAGATGCAACTGTCAGAGGCATGGTTAAAAATACTCTAAGGGCTACTGTCAAATTTGGAAATACCAAATCAAGGTCCTC
The DNA here is from genome assembly GCF_014905685.2 of Nematolebias whitei. Classification (NCBI taxonomy): domain Eukaryota; kingdom Metazoa; phylum Chordata; class Actinopteri; order Cyprinodontiformes; family Rivulidae; genus Nematolebias; species Nematolebias whitei. Next base: position 1,124 of record NW_023626283.1, read on the forward strand.
TTGAATTAGGAAATTTAACTTTTCTAGAGCCTTGTAACCCTTCAGTAGACGGCTTGCTGGGTATATTTCTTGAATGATATCTCTTGAAACATCACAAGTGGTCAGGGCATATGTGGTCACTGATTCCTCCAGCTCAGCTTTTGTCATGTGCTCCATTTTAGTGATGAATTTAAATTTCTCAGACACAAGTTGAAAATTGGAAAACCTCTCAGACAGCTCTTGGAGGAGTGTGTCAACAATAACATTGAAAACCATGCACCTGAAGTGCCTTGTGGGTTCCTTTTCATGATGACCAGTGCATGAATTGTCATCTGGGAAATTCTTTTGCTTCCTAAGTCGTTTCTCTTTGAACTTAGGAGACTCACCAGATACATCACAACACACACCACTGTAGTGATACTGAATAAGACATTTAAACTCAAGTGTCCCTCTGCCAAAAAGGTTGGAAACATGGGTCACCAACCTTTTTGAGCTATAGTGACACTGAGGACTAATTTATCTGATACACACATAAACTTGTACAACTCATCTTTAATTAAAGAATCAATAATAATAAATGTACATATGAGTGAATAAATTGCAGCACTGAGGGCTAAGCGTTGGATCATAGCTGGGAACTGCCGCCACAACAGTTTAGCTTTCCTGTGTTAATATTTCATGAGTTTTATTTTGGTCATTCTTACACTTAGTGTGTGGATATGTGTGTGTGACAGGCGAGGCGCATGTATCAAATATTTATAAAAATACAGAAAATACTAAACAAATCACATCAATAGGGGAGGCAACATTTAACAGCCAACCGCAGTGTATTAGGCTAGCTTTAGCTAACCTGAATATTTAAACCCTCCTGTCCTGCTAATACACTGACAGTACTTACCTACTATCTTTCAACCACATTGAAAGGCTTTTTTTCATCCCGCCAACATCTTTATCCTTCTCCCTTTTCCTTTTTCTGTTTTGCGCCCCGGGTAGCTTTTTTTTCTGCCGCTCCATCTTGTTGTCAAGTGCACAACGAGCGGTAGTTCAAGATTAAAAAAAAAAAAAAAAAGCGCCGAGTGCGTTCTCTTAGGGGCGTGTTCACAGCCACCTGTGTGGGAAGGGAGAGCGATAGGAGGGGAGGTGAAGGAGCAGAGGGGAGGTGAAGGAGCAGAGGGGAGGTGAAGGAGCAGAGGGGCGCCTAATCAGTGCTGTTCCCCTGTTATTGATCATTTAGAAAATGCCTACTAGAAAAACATTTTTTCTACAGAGGGTTTTGACGCCCCCTGCAGTGCAGCGCCCCTATGCGTTGCATACGCTGCATACCCGCTTTTTGCGCCACTGTGTATATGTATGTATATGTGTATATATATATATATATATGTATATGTATGTATATGTGTATATATTTATATGTATATGTATGTATATGTGTATATATTTATATGTATATGTATATGTGTATATATTTATATGTATATGTATGTATATGTATATGTATGTATATGTATGTATATATATATATGTGTATGTATATGTATGTATATATATATATGTATGTATATGTATGTATATATGTATATGTATATGTGTATATATATGTATGTATATGTATGTATATATGTATATGTATGTATATATGTATATGTATGTATATATATATATATATGTATATGTATATGTATGTATATGTATGTATATATCAGAGTCAGAGTTTCTTTATTGTCATTCGCACCTCATGTGGTACATGTGGTGGAGCGAAATTATGTACACAGGGTCCCAGTTACATCCAACAATAAAATGTATAAGAAAAACAGTAATAACATCTAAGATATGAACTAAGAAAAACATCAACTAAATATACACTAAGCACTCATAACATAAAACATTGAACATCA
>NW_023626284.1:0-2997 GCF_014905685.2 Nematolebias whitei
AGGCTCTGGATGTTGTAGGGTTGTGTTGGCTTACGCGACTCTGCAATATTGCGTGGACATCGGGGGAAGTTCCCCTGGATTGGCAGACCGGGGTGGTGGTCCCCCTATTCAAAAAGGGGGACCGTAGAGTGTGTTCCAACTACAGGGGAATCACGCTCTTAAGCCTCCCTGGTAAGATCTATTCGGGGGTTCTGGAGAGGAGGGTCCGTCGGATAGTCGAACCTCGGATTCAGGAGGAACAGTGCGGTTTTCGTCCTGGCCGTGGAACACTGGACCAGCTCTACACTCTCAGCAAGGTCCTGGAGGGTGCGTGGAAGTTTGCCCAACCAGTCTACATGTGCTTTGTGGACTTGGAGAAGGCGTTCGACCGCGTCCCTCGGGGGGCCCTGTGGAAGGTACTCTGGGAGTATGGGGTACCGGGCCCTTTGATACGGGCTGTTAGGTCCCTGTATGACCGGTGTCAGAGCCTGGTCCGCATTGCCGGCAGTAAGTCGGGCTTGTTCCCAGTGAGAGTTGGACTCCGCCAAGGTTGCCCTTTGTCACCGATTCTGTTCATAACTTTTATGGACAGAATTTCTAGGCGCAGCCAAGGTGTTGAGGGGATCCGTTTTGGTGGCCTTAGGATTGCATCTCTGCTTTTTGCAGATGATGTGGTCTTATTGGCTTCATCAGATCGTGATCTACAGCTTTCGCTGGAGCGGTTCGCAGCCGAATGCGATGCGGCCGGGATGAAGATCAGTCCCTCCAAATCCGAGGCCATGGTCTTGAGCCAGAAAAGGGTAGAGTGCCCTCTCCGGGTCAGGGAGGAGGTCCTACCCCAAGTGAAGGAGTTCAAGTATCTTGGGGTCTTGTTCACGAATGAGGGAAAAATGGAGCGTGAGATCGATAGGCGGATAGGTGCAGCATCTGAAGTGAAGCGGGCGCTGTACAAGTCTGTCGTGGTGAAGAGAGAGCTGAGTCAAAAGGCGAAGCTCTCAATTTACCGATCGATCTACGTTCCTACCCTCATCTATGGTCACGAGCTTTGGGTTGTGACCGAAAGAATGAGATCTCGGATACAAGCGGCCGAAATGAGTTTTCTCCGCAGGGTGTCTGGGCTCTCCCTTAGAGACAGGGTGAGAAGCTCGATCATCCGGGAGGGACTCGGAGTAGAGCCGCTGCTTCTCCATGTGGAGAGGAGCCAGTTGAGGTGGCTTGGGCATCTGTTTAGGATGCCTTCTGGACGCCTCCCTGGTGAGGTGTTCCAGACACGTCCCACCAGAAGGAGGCCCAGAGGAATACCCAGGACACGCTGGAGGGACTATGTTTCTCGGCTGGCCTGGGAACGCCTCGGGATTCCCCCGGAAGAGCTGGCCCAAGTGGCTGGGGAGAGGGAAGTCTGGGCCTCCCTACTTAGGCTGCTACCCCCGCGACCCGACCTCGGATAAGCGGAAGAAAATGGATGGATGGATGGACGTAGCCGCCAACCACAAGGACTGGGACGTGAAACTCCCTCTGGTCCTCATGGCCATAAGGGCCACTCCACACACATCGACTGGCATCTCTCCCTTCGAGATGATGACGGGTCGACAAATGACTCTCCCTCTACACATGTTGTACCAACCAGGCGATACTGCCATGGCAACAGCCTACACCACACAACAATACATGAATGTCTTGGAAGAACACCTTAAAAACACCTTTGCTTTTGCCCAGAGAAACCTGGAAAAATCTGCTGAAGGACGAAAGGCATACTATGACCAAAAGGCCTCTCACGAGGAACTCCAAGTGGGAGATAGGGTCTGGTACTACACGTTCGCCCCCACAACCGGGAAAGGAGAGTCCAGGACTAGAACTCTCGCCCGCTAACTGATGCCCAGGTGGACTGGACCCCACCTGATAACAGACAAACTGTCTCCAGTTGTCTACCAGATCAAAATATGCAAAGGCCAAAAAGAGCCAATTGTTAAATGGGTACATCGAAACCAGGTTAAACTACACAAGGCGTTCAATAACTCCACAGGAGACAAAGATCTCACAAACTCAGACCTCGTGGGAAAAAGGGTCGTCCAAGCAAAAACTAAATAAGTCTAAGCTTAATTAAGTGTTAAGATAACAACTCTGACGCGATAACGTGATCGAATCTGACAATCAGAGTGAGTGGCGCAGTGAAACATTATATTCTAGTTGCTTAATCACTACTTTTGTCGATGTTGAAACTTTGTTTTCTAGTTGCTTAATCACTACCGTTGTCAATGTTGAGACATTGTTTATTTGTTTTGGTATGGTTTCTGAACACCCCAAGCAAGAATGAATTTTGTGTGTACTTTAGTTAGAGACTATGAGGACTTTAACTATGCCAACATGCAGTTCATTTGTTAAACTTCAATCTTTGAGGAGTCAATGTAGATTAAGGCTACCTTACATTGGTCTCACAACTCTCAAGCTGAACCTACTCGAACAATCCTATTCGGGGGGGGGGGGGGGGTAGCTAATCCTTCAGTTGAGTCTCGCCATAGACTACAAAAACATTTAGGGGGAAACCAAAAACCAAACCTCAAGTTGTTCGTCTAAAGGGACAACAGACAATTGAACCAAACTATATTTTGCCATGTAAATCTAACTTAAACCAAGTTAGGAATGGAAGAATAGTTTGGAATGCCCTTCTATAGGTATAAATCCCTATATATAATTTCTCAGCATGACCCACCCTTTAACTGGTATCTGTAGCTGATCTGAACCATGATAGCTTACATACCAGGTGCATATAGGTTAAGGTTTTATGTAAAATCCCACTCATAAGCCCAACTAAAACCACATAAATGCATGAACATGTAGTATGACATATACTGGAATATATTCATACATTAAACGGGTTCTTCATTTTTCTGACTGTGTAACATGCGTGCATTGAATTTAACAGAAATGTAACGAGAGACGTTGTTTATCTTTGACCCATCAAAATGAATGTGGTCATTTATTTACAGAATCAAAGTTTAACATCAAACATTTACATTA
>NW_023626285.1:0-2996 GCF_014905685.2 Nematolebias whitei
TAAGTTTTAATTGACATAAAAGCATTAAAATAATAATTTCTATATCATTCCACCCTTGCTTTTATGGCAATTTTAGACATTTAATTCTGAATAAGTAACACACACAAAATATATATGTTTGAATAGGCATAAAGGCAACTTAATACACTGATACAAAACATATTTTTATATCATTCCACCCTTTTGCCTTTATGACATGAAAAACACAATTCCACAATACAACTTTTTAGTCTTGAAAATGCCATCCCTTTAAGTTGAACTCTAAACGATCTCTGACCTCTGAATGGTTGAGTTCTCCTGCAATTGAAATTGTTCTGGGACTTTATCCTAAATAAACTCACACAGTTAAGAAAATCCAGATTGTTCAAACCCCTGGAACGTTTGATTCATTACATTCCCACTGACACGATCATTGTAAATCAAAACACCTGGTAGGTGTTCAGATTATAGTTTTTTTTTTCACCAAACCATGTACCAGCTGTATTATAAATTTCCTGATTAATTCTCTTTTTTTTTAAACCCTTATAATATAAAAACAAGTTCCCAAAATACACAAAGTTAATACAGAGATACATAGATCAAACTAGTTATTCTTCTTTTCACTAAACAAACAAAAGGGATACTGCATATATTTTGCGCCGTAGATAATATTCCTGTGAATATATCCCACCCATGGTGAGCCGACGCCTATACTATTAGTTTTAGCCATATAAAAAACCTTTCTTTGAGCCATGCAGGTGGGCACTGTTAGATCAGACACGTTTAGACTTATGAGACTTGATCATTTCAGTCAACTCTATGGACTCATTCAATGCGCATTTTAAATGATCCAGAGAGACTCGCCATGGAGTAAGGAACTATAATTAGTCAAACGATAAGTCTGGTTGTTCCGAGTTCACAGATGTACACCACACACACATCAAGAGAAAGGCACCTTAGGTACTTTTTATTGTTGCTCTAACCTAGTTCATGAGTCTAATCACACAATACCTTGTCTCTGGTTAAACATGGGTTAACATGATTAGTTTCAACATACATATCACTCTTTTATCAGCTGTCTCACATAGTTGCATGTTATATGTGAGATTTGTCTGTGGCTCAAACCACTCACCCTGTACTTTTATATATATTTTTTTTAAAACCAATGTCCTTGTACAGTTATTAAAGGCAAAATGTGATATTTGCATAACTGTGGTTTCCTTCATTACATTTTGTCAATTCAGGTTTTAAATGTTCCATACTCTTCTACTTATGATGATTCGATGTAGTGACACCACCCTCTGGCAGGGCTCCTCCTGCAGCTGTACAAAAAAAAACTGCAAGGTACACAGGAAAACAAGTTCAAAGCTTCAATTATGTTGGAGAGCACTTTTTCTGTGCTCCCCCCACATCTTTGGCTGCAAGTTTATTTCTTTTATCAGTATTTTGACCGTTTCTTCTTGAGTCATGACAACTGATGGTATCCAGAACCTTTCTTGAGTAACTGCCAACGAAGCACGTCTCCTCCTTCTCCTTAATTGGCAGTAAAAATCAAACTTCGTTCTCCTTTTTTTCTTTCTTTCATCTGGTTTAGCATGTACCGTTCCCACACATGTTACACAGTGGGGCCTCCACACAACTCCAATCTGACATCTAAGGTACCACTGGGATGGTTTCCCTGTGGTAGCATGTCAAAAGTCACTTTGCACTCAGATCTTGCTTGCATCTTTTTTTTTTTCAACCAAAGTGAACACCTGATCCTCCTCCACGACACGTCCTGGTGTTGCTGATGAGGCGTTGTCCATCTGCAACAAGGCACGTGATGCCCAAACAGCCTGCACTCCGATCTGACTTGGCACCTTGTCACCAGCTCCTCGGGGCGACCTTGATCGTCCAAACAACCAAGGCCAGGAGAGCATCGAGCTGTGGAAACAATAAAACTGCTTTTCAACAAAAAGAGAGAAGAATTAGTTTTCTCTTTAATAACACTTATACATTTACCCATTTTTCTTCCCCAGCATATAACACAGAGACAGTGGCATCTGTTCCCTGTGCTATAATTTCTGCTGCTCGTGGTGGGCCATTCTCCTGTCTGACCCAAACCTTGGCTCCCACCTTGTCAGTGGACCCAAATCCCCCCTGTCCCTCGGACAGTAGGATGAGTGGGTGTTGTAATTTCTACCACTGATGACATATCACATGGTTTAATCAGTAACTGTGCCACTTTATCTCCTTTTTGCAGCACCAGGGGATCATTGCCCTGGAATCTGCAGACTACTCCCAGTTCTCCTTGGTAGTCTGAGTCAATTACTCCAGCCTGGATTGTTAACCCTTTCAGGGATAAAGCCGATCTGGGTAAGATGTGCCCATACATTCCTTTCGGGCATTGCAGTCCCAAACCTGTCTGTACAACTTGAATTTGGTTTGGGACTAGGGTGATAGTTTCCATTACTCTTAAATCCAGTCCTGCAGAGCCAGGCGTTGCTCTGACTGGAAGTTCTGCTCTGTCATCAATTTTCCACATTCTAATTGGTTCTTTGTCAGGTGTGACTGGCACCTGAACCATTCTGTTCATTGGAGTAACTCCAGGGGCAATTGGCCTGTTGTTTATTTTAAAAACAGCCTGTGTCAAATTCATTTTCCAATTTGTTAAGTCATGTTTCACACTTAGTTTTTTCAACATTTCTTTCAACAGTCCATTCATTCTTTCAATCAGCCCAGCAGCTTTGTGGGTGATAAGGAAATATGATAAATCCATTCAACACGTTTTCCAGTAAAATGGGTCCCATTATCTGTATTTGAAGGGGACCCTCATAAAATTATTTCATCATACTAAGACTTTTTAAAGTAGATGTCTGATTTGCATATTTACAAAGATGAGTCACCAACACACCTGAATATGTATCTACAGCCGTATATACATATCTACACCCCTGTGACATGGCAAAGGGCCAATGAAATCCGTTTGCCAGATCTGATATGGTCCCTTTCCCCTATTTATCTCTGCATTTTACTAT
>NW_023626286.1:0-2996 GCF_014905685.2 Nematolebias whitei
ATGGTTCCCCCTGTTTATCACGATCTAGCCCCAGTATTTGACAAACAATGAGCCTTATCTCTTCCTCCGCACCGGCCCTACGATTGTGCAATCAACCTCCTCCCTGGGTCTCCTTTTCCTACCAGTCGATTATACAACCTCTCTGGTCCTGAAAGAGAGGCCATGAAGAAATATATTGAGGAGTCCCTTCTCTCTGGCATTATCCGCCCCTCCACTTCACCTGTAGGAGCGGGATTCTTTTTTGTTTCCAAGAAAGACGGCACCCTTCGCCCTTGTATCGACTATCGGGGCCTTAATAACATCACAATCAAGAATAAGTATCCTCTCCCTCTCATCGAATCCATCCATGAACAACTACAATCTGCAACCATTTTTACTAAGTTAGATCTCCGAAATGCCTACCATCTCGTCCGTATACGGGAGGGGGATGAGTGGAAGACCGCTTTTAGAACACCACTCGGACATTTCGAGTATTTGGTCATGCCATTCGGTCTGACCAATGCCCCTGCCGTTTTTCAAACTCTTGTTAATGATGTGCTTCGAGATTTCATTGGTGACTTTGTTTTTGTATATCTAGATGATATACTCATCTACTCGAGGGACAAGGAAGAGCACATCAGGAGAGTTAGAACCGTCTTACAAAGACTTCACGAGAACCAACTGTTCGTTAAAGGGGAGAAGTGTGAGTTCCATGTTTCCTCTGTATCTTTCCTGGGTTTCATTTTCGAGGGAGGATGTTACAGGACAGATCCTGCTAAGATCAAGGCGGTGGTGGAGTGGCCGATTCCCGACTCGAGGAAGCAGCTCCAACGTTTCCTTGGGTTTGCCAACTTTTACAGGCGATTCATTAGGAACTACAGTCGAATCGCTTCTCCACTCTCTCAATTAACATCCACCAAGGTAACGTTCAAATGGAACCCTGAGGCCGACGCCGCCTTTAATAAACTGAAGTCATTATTCGCCTCTACACCAGTTCTCAGTCATCCAGATCCTGAGCGCCAATTCATCCTTGAGGTAGATGCTTCAGACTCTGGTGTGGGGGCCATACTCTCTCAACGTTCTCCGGAGAATAATAAGGTACATCCATGTGCATTTTTCTCAAAACGTTTATCCCTTGCAGAGAGGAACTATGATGTGGGCAATCGAGAGTTGTTGGCCGTCAAGTTGGCATTAGAAGAGTGGCGTCACTGGTTGGAAGGCACGGTAACCCCTTTTCTAATATGGACTGACCACAAGAACCTCACATATCTCAGGGATGCCAAGAGGTTAACCCCTAGACAAGCACGTTGGTCCTTGTTCTTTAACCGTTTTAACTACGTCTTGACCTTCAGACCCGGTTCCAAGAACGTTAAACCAGACGCTCTTTCTCGTCAATTCTCTCCCCCAGACTGTACAGAGACTGAAGAAAGCATTCTTCCCCCAGCCAGTGTGGTGGGGACCCTCACATGGGACATCGAGAGGGAGATACAAGAGGCTCAACGTGACGACCCTGATCCTGGCACCGGACCCCCTAAGACCCTCTTCGTCCCCTCTAACATGAGAGCCAAGGTACTGCACTGGATTCATACTCACAAGTTTTCCTGTCATCCCGGTTCGTCCCGTATGCTCTCTCTCACAAGGAGTCATTTCTGGTGGCCCACCCTCACCGCCGATGTGAAGGAGTTCGTAGCCGCCTGTCCCACCTGTGCTCGCAACAAGTCCAGTAATCAACCACCGGCTGGTTTGCTGCAACCTCTGCCTGTTCCTAGTCGTCCTTGGTCACATATCTCGGTGGACTTTGTCACGGGTCTACCTCCCAGTGAAGGTAACACCACCATCTTGACCATTGTTGACAGATTCTCGAAAGCGGCTCATTTTGTTCCCCTGCCTAAGCTCCCATCTGCATTCGACACCGCCCAACTCCTTATCCAGCATGTCTTCCGGATTCATGGGATTCTCTCCGATGTGGTCTCGGACCGTGGTCCTCAATTCGCCTCCCAAGTCTGGCAGGCTTTCTGCAAAACCTTAGGGGCCACCTCCAGTCTCACTTCGGGTCACCATCCACAATCCAATGGCCAGGCTGAGCGCTGTAATCAAGACCTTGAGACCACTCTCCGTTGTGTCGCCGAGAAGGATCCCTCAGCCTGGAGCCAGCACCTAGTGTGGGTGGAGTATGCCCACAATTCCCACAAGTCATCCGCCACAGGTATGTCCCCTTTTGAGGCCTCCCTCGGCTATATCCCTCCCTTGTTCCCCAGCCAGGAGACCGACATCTCTGTCCCGTCGGTACTACGCCATTTTCGCTGATGTCGACGTGTCTGGCAACAGGCTAAGACAGCCCTGACTCGTGCTTCTGCTCAAGCTAAGCGATTTGCTGATCGCCACCATACACCAGCTCCTTCGTACCAGGTGGGCCAAGAGGTATGGCTCTCCACTAAGGATATCCAGCTCAAGGACACACCCAGAAAGATGGCGCCCCGGTTCATTGGTCCTTTTCCCATCATTGCCATCATAAATCCCTCCGCTATACGCCTTCGTCTCCCTCGTTCTATGAAGGTCCATCCCACTTTTCACGTCTCCCAGGTTAAGCCGGTGGCCGTCAGTCCTTTGTGCCCTCCTGCCGACCTCCCTCCACCCGCCCGACTAATCGACAATCATCCTGCTTTTAGTGTCCGAACCATCCTCGACATACGACGCAGAGGACGTGGGTTCCAGTATCTGGTTGACTGGGAGGGTTACGGTCCTGAAGAACGATCATGGATCCCCCGGTCTTTTATCCTGGACCCCAGCCTCATTACAACGTTCTTCCGTAACCACCCCGAGAAACGTCTCCGGTCGCCTGGGGGCGATCCTTGAGGGGGGGGGGTACTGTGAGAGTTCCACTACCTGCAGCTCCTCCTCTAATTGGCTGCTGATTACCACCAGCTGGCAGCCATCCATCTGAAGAGCTCCTGCTACTATTTAAGGCTGCAGTCCAGTGTGACTCATCGCTGGAGCATTGTACCCTATTCGGTATT
>NW_023626287.1:0-2996 GCF_014905685.2 Nematolebias whitei
TCAACTTGAAGAGCTGAAACTGGTGATGTTCTAAATGCTCCACTGCACATTCTAAGTGCTTTTGATTGTTCTATGTCCAGAAGCTTCAGATTAGTTTCTGCTGCTGCCAAATAGCTGATGCTGCCATAGTCCATTGTGGATCTCATAAGTGATTGATATATATTTACTAACTGGCACCAGACTGTGAGGGAGAGAGGCTTTGAAGCAGCGGAGCACAGGTGTTTCCCATAACACTAACGAGCTGCAGCGAGAGGAGGTGTGGAAGAGGAAACTGAAGTTGGCTACGAGGCTGGGCAACACTGGGCGGCGGTCATTTCCGCATCCAAGGGTTGTCTCAGGGGGAAACGAATTCTGGCGAGTAAAAAGTCGATTTCTAAGGCGGTTTTGGCATAATCTGGACTGTGAGTAGATTAAGATGGCTAGTTGTAGCGGGGGATGTTCAGAAGATGAAAATATGGACACAGGTTGGGCTTTAGTAGAAAACAGAAAAGGGGGAGGAGGGAGAGATAAGAGTAAAAAAGGACTAAATGTAGGCAAAAGATCTTTGGAAGATGAGGAAGAAAGTGTTGAGATGAGGAAGAAAAAAATGACGGAAGAATCTAAAGTAATCCTGAAATTTAAAACGGGACAAGATATGATTGGGGTGAGTCCGATCAGCTTATCTAGTGGACTAAAGAAAGTTATCGGAGATGTGGAAATGGCTAAAGTCCTAAGGGATGGGAGCCTTCTTATTGTCTGTAAGAATGTTGAACAAAAGAACAAGACATTAAAACTCCAAATGGTATGTAAAAAAGAAGTGGTGGAGAGGAAAGTAGTAGGGGAAGAAAGAGGAACAAGAGGAGTGATATCGGGGATTCCGGTTGGAGAAAACTTGGAGGAATTAAAGAAAGTAATAAAAGGAGGAGAAGTTTCAGGCATTAAACGATTGCAGGCTTTTAGAAATGGGGAAAGATTGGACAGTACATCTGTGTTACTGGAATTCAAAGATAAAGTTAAACCTGATAAAGTTATGATTGGATACATGAGTTTCAACGTAAGAGTTTATGTTCCACCACCTATCAGATGCTACAAATGCCAAAGGTTTGGTCATTTTGCAAATGTGTGTAGAGGAAAACAAAGATGTGGTAAATGTGGAGGTGAACACCCTTATGGGGAATGTGGAGAGAATCCAGTTAAATGTTGTAACTGTGGAGGCAATCACACTGCAGCTTATGCGGGGTGTGTGGTCAGGAAAGAAGCAGCTGAAGTCCAGAAAATTAAAACTGAAAGAAAAATTACTTATGCTGAAGCAGTGAAAGAGGTGAAAAGTACGGAAAATGTTAACAAAACAAAGTCAGAAAAGAAAAAAGAGATAGAAGATACTCAAAATAATATCACATTAGAAAAGCTGATTCCATTTCTGGCATATATCATAAACTGTTCAGAGCAAGCAAGGACTAAGACTGAAAAAATAAAAATCATAGTAAAGGCAGCAGCAAAATTCTTTAATGTCAAAGATCTGTCATGGGAAAAAATTCAGGATGAACTTAGATGTGGAGAAGGATCATCTGAAAATGAAGCTCCTCAAATCGCTACATGACTCTAATATTACAATGGAATGCTCGAAGTTTAATAGCTAACGGTCAAGAATTTAAAGGGTTCATTAACGAATTAAGTAAAAAACCAGACATAGTATGTATTCAAGAAACATGGCTTAAATCAACATTGCAATTCAGTATTCAAGGGTATGCAGTTTTACGTAAAGATAGAATAAACGGGAGTGGAGGAGGATGCGCCATATTTATAAAGGAAAACTTAAAATTTGTTCAAATACAATTAAATACAGATCTAGAACTTAATGCAGTTAAAGTTTGGACAAATAATGAAACTATTAAAATAATTAATTATTATAATCCTTGTAAGAAAATAGAAAAAGCAAAACTCGAAATGATCCTTAGACACTGGAGAGGGAAAATAATTTGGTGTGGGGACTTCAATGCACATAGCACTTTGTGGGGAGAACAAGATGACTATAATGGTGGGGTCTTAGAAGAAATAATTGAAGAAAAAGAAATGGTAGTGTTAAATAATGGTGTAGGCACTAGGGTAGATTTGGTAAGAGGTAAAGAATCAGCTCTTGATTTGACACTGGTATCTCAATCTTTGGCAGATAATTGCAACTGGAAAGTGTATAAAAATAGCACTTTAGGTAGCGATCATTATCCACTTTTTATTGAAGTAGGAATGGATATAGAAGAAGAACAGGTAGTTAGTCAAGGGAAATGGAGGTTTAGGGATACAAATTGGGAAAGCTATAAAAGAATAAGTGAAGGTAGTATGGTGAATATAGATATAAATAAACCAATAAATGAATTAAGTTTAGCAATTAGTAATTGTATTGTGCATGCAGCAAACACAGTCATTCCTAGAAGTAAAGGGGTTAAAAAAAAAGAAGATAGTTCCTTGGTGGACTTTAGAATGTTCAATAGCAATTAAATCAAGAAACAAGGCCTATAAAAATCTCAAAAAAATATATTTGCTTCCAAAATCTAATAAATTATAAAAGAAAACAAGCAGAAGTCAGGAGAATTATAAGAAATGCTAAGAGGGATTACTGGAGTAAATACTGTGAATCATTGGGGAAAAATACGGCATTAGACAGGGTTTGGAATACCATTAAAAAAAATGTCAGGTAAATCAAAAGAATACTTTTTCCCAGTAATAAAAGATAATGGTAACACCATAATAGATAATAAGAATAAAGCTGAAATATTAGCAAAAGCATTTACTAAGATACATAGTATGGAGAATCTTAGTAATATTGAAAAAAAAGGGACGGGAAACGACATTAAATAATCACAGTGAGTTGCTATGTAATGATGAAGATGATGAGAATTTTTTGAATATAAAATTTTCGTTAAAGGAATTAAATAGAGCATTAAAAAACTCTAGTAAATCAACACCTGGGGAGGATCAAGTTAACTATATTATGTTGAATAATCTTAGTGAAAAAAGTA
>NW_023626288.1:0-1448 GCF_014905685.2 Nematolebias whitei
TTTAATAAAACAGAAAATGAAGGATAAATGGCAAAAGATATGGGAGGAAGAAAAGAAAGGACGCTGGTTCTTGTAGTGGACTAGGCTGCCGATCAAACCTGCCTCTGAAGACCTTCATGGGACAGGAACTGTTATTTCATTGATTTGAATCCAGAAATACAAATTAGCTCATCCAGAGACTTTCTAATTGTATCCTGAAGTAATCAATTGAAATAACACTCTATTTTTATATTATCATGACTATTTCACAATATCTCGATAATCAAAAGTGTGTTTAGTTCATACCCTGATGCATGCTCAATAATCCAGGTAGAAAAATCTAAAAAAGTTAAATCTGGTCCTCTGGACATTCAAAAAAACAAAACAAAGCAAAACAACAAAAAAATGTAGAAACGTTTCGTCTCTCATCCAAGAGACTTCCTCAGACTGAGGAACTCTTTAAAAGTCGACACTTCCTAGTTCTGAAGAGTTAGTTGGTTGGTTCCATTAGTTCTTCTGGTTCTGATGGAGTTCGGCTGGAGTTCCTAGGAGTTCTTCTGAGTTCCTCTGAGTCTTAAGTCTTCTGAGTCGAGTTGGGATTATGGAGTCTTCCACATCTGAGTGGAACCTCTGACGGACTCACAGCTCATGTGAGTCCACCCGGGAGGTGAGCGTGTTGTTGAACGGAGTACTGTCACTACTTCGGACAATTCTCAGCCATCCTGAGGAGACGCTGAAAGGTAGCGTTGAAATGGAACTCCGTACCGGAGCTGACCTATCTTCTGCAAAGGTAACGAGTCGCTTCACTACCGAGTGCACCGAGGCTGAGCTGGGGTCGGATGAAGGGTGCCATTCCTCGTCAACACACTTTCTTCATCCATCTTTTCTCTCCATTCAAACTCCTTCATTTCCCATCTTTAAACTCTTCTATCTTGCCAGTAATTAATCCAGATATCATCAGAAATGTCTGTTGTTTTTATTAAGTAAAACGTGCCAAGTTTTATTAATCAGAGCCGATAGTATAATCAAGTGTACAATGTTTTGATGTTAAATTTTGATTCTCTTAATAAATGACCACATTTATTTTGATGGGTCAAAGAAAATTAACGTCTCATGTCACTGATTAAACCATCTTTATACAGTACCTCTGTCACATATCTGTCAAGTAGCTCAAAAAAGTGAGAACCCGTTATTAAAAATTGATTGTAGAGGAGCTCTAAGCTAACTGAACTGAAGCTAACCTAGCCTTCTACATCACTACATTCTATAAAATCCAAAAGAAAACTGGAGAAATGAGAAGTACAGGGAGGACGAGGAGAGAAGAGACAATTATTTCTCGTCTCAGATTTGGGCATACTGGGTTAAACAGCACTCTTTTTATTTTAGGGAAACACTGCACTGGTAAATGTGAGTACTGTGGAGCAGATGAGACAATAGAACATGTAATGTTACACTGCAAAATGTATGAG
>NW_023626288.1:1548-2996 GCF_014905685.2 Nematolebias whitei
TTTAATAAAACAGAAAATGAAGGATAAATGGCAAAAGATATGGGAGGAAGAAAAGAAAGGACGCTGGTTCTTGTAGTGGACTAGGCTGCCGATCAAACCTGCCTCTGAAGACCTTCATGGGACAGGAACTGTTATTTCATTGATTTGAATCCAGAAATACAAATTAGCTCATCCAGAGACTTTCTAATTGTATCCTGAAGTAATCAATTGAAATAACACTCTATTTTTATATTATCATGACTATTTCACAATATCTCGATAATCAAAAGTGTGTTTAGTTCATACCCTGATGCATGCTCAATAATCCAGGTAGAAAAATCTAAAAAAGTTAAATCTGGTCCTCTGGACATTCAAAAAAACAAAACAAAGCAAAACAACAAAAAAATGTAGAAACGTTTCGTCTCTCATCCAAGAGACTTCCTCAGACTGAGGAACTCTTTAAAAGTCGACACTTCCTAGTTCTGAAGAGTTAGTTGGTTGGTTCCATTAGTTCTTCTGGTTCTGATGGAGTTCGGCTGGAGTTCCTAGGAGTTCTTCTGAGTTCCTCTGAGTCTTAAGTCTTCTGAGTCGAGTTGGGATTATGGAGTCTTCCACATCTGAGTGGAACCTCTGACGGACTCACAGCTCATGTGAGTCCACCCGGGAGGTGAGCGTGTTGTTGAACGGAGTACTGTCACTACTTCGGACAATTCTCAGCCATCCTGAGGAGACGCTGAAAGGTAGCGTTGAAATGGAACTCCGTACCGGAGCTGACCTATCTTCTGCAAAGGTAACGAGTCGCTTCACTACCGAGTGCACCGAGGCTGAGCTGGGGTCGGATGAAGGGTGCCATTCCTCGTCAACACACTTTCTTCATCCATCTTTTCTCTCCATTCAAACTCCTTCATTTCCCATCTTTAAACTCTTCTATCTTGCCAGTAATTAATCCAGATATCATCAGAAATGTCTGTTGTTTTTATTAAGTAAAACGTGCCAAGTTTTATTAATCAGAGCCGATAGTATAATCAAGTGTACAATGTTTTGATGTTAAATTTTGATTCTCTTAATAAATGACCACATTTATTTTGATGGGTCAAAGAAAATTAACGTCTCATGTCACTGATTAAACCATCTTTATACAGTACCTCTGTCACATATCTGTCAAGTAGCTCAAAAAAGTGAGAACCCGTTATTAAAAATTGATTGTAGAGGAGCTCTAAGCTAACTGAACTGAAGCTAACCTAGCCTTCTACATCACTACATTCTATAAAATCCAAAAGAAAACTGGAGAAATGAGAAGTACAGGGAGGACGAGGAGAGAAGAGACAATTATTTCTCGTCTCAGATTTGGGCATACTGGGTTAAACAGCACTCTTTTTATTTTAGGGAAACACTGCACTGGTAAATGTGAGTACTGTGGAGCAGATGAGACAATAGAACATGTAATGTTACACTGCAAAATGTATGAG
>NW_023626289.1:0-2995 GCF_014905685.2 Nematolebias whitei
TGTACTGATTTTTTAAAATCAGAGTGGAGATTTTTGCTGAAAACAAACTTAAAACCATCATCTTCTTCCATTCCGGTCTCATTTCTGTTACCAAAATAAGCTTGGAAGATTCTTTTGTAATAAACTTTTGGATGTTCATTTTTACCCTGCATGACCTTGTCTGCAGCTGGAAAACCAGCAGGCCCCGTGCAGGGGTCGTACTCTCTGATCAAAGCTTCACACAGAAGGTTGTAATCCCTCCTCGTTGCATCAGGTAGACGCTCGATGAAGGTGAACACCTCTCTGTCTGAAGTGAGCCGTATCAGACCTATCTTATCGTCTACCGTAGCATTAGGATAAGACCTCAATCTGAACTCCAGATCTTTGAGATACGCTTTCGTTCCTGCGGACCCCATAGGCCCGGGAACAAAGCGTTGTACATACTTTGAGATTTTCTGCAAGTCATCCATTGAAGGAGACTGTATCACCGGTCTAACTTGTGTGACTGGTGGTGCAGACTGATCAAGGCCTGCCCCTACTGCCCATGGTGGGGGTGGGGGTGGCTGATAAGGGTTGGTAGGAGGAGGTGCATATTGGTGCAGGTTTGTCCCCACCCTCCGAGATGGGGGTGGAGTTGACTGCCTGGCGTCAGGAGGAAGAGGTGCATACCGGTGCAGGTCGAACCCCACCGCCCGAGATGGGGGTGGAGGTGACTGCCTGGCGTCAGGAGGAAGAGGCGCATACCGGTGCAGGTCTGTCCCCACCGCCCGAGATGGGGTGTTGAACCGGGGCTAAGGGGAGGAGGTGCAACAGCATCTGTCTGGGGCGGTTGTAGCTGACCCTGCTCGTCTCTGAGTCTCGAGCCAGCTAGCTCCATGTCAGAAAACAGGTTTGTAGCTGTAGCTAAATTCTCCTCACAAGCTGTCAGGCGCTTATTTGTTGACCGATTTTCATCTTGTAAAGTCAGCCAACTCCGGGTTATTAACCCCTTTTCTGCCTTGCAATCGGCCAGCTCCCTTAAAGCGGTTTGCAACCGTGCTTGTAACTCATTGTTATCTGCACACGCGTCTTGGTACGCTCGTTCCTTATCCGCAATCTTCTCCCCATATGATCGAGCCTGTTCTGACAGCTCTCTCTTTGAGAGGTCCTTATCAGTTTGAATCTTTTGTTTCAGCAACTCAGATTCACTTATCAGCTCGGCACACTTCTCCTCATATGATTGAGCCTGTTCTGACAGCTCTTTCTTTGAGAGGTCTTCAGCAGCCTCAAGGTGTTGCTGCAGCGACTCAGATTCAATCATCAATTCGTCACACCTCTCTTTTTCAGACCTATATCCGTTGAATAGCACGCCCTTTTCCACTACCAAACGGTCTAATTCCGCCTTCAGAAGCAGAGAGATTTTTGCTAACCGTACGCGGCTTGATTTTGTGTCTTCCTTCACTGTAGCTGCTCTTGATAAACTCTGCAGCTCCTCACGTCTTTGATCGTCATCAAGGTCTCGCAATTCCTCCAATTGTTTGCCAATAATTGAATTTGTTAAAATGTGTAAGGCTGTCTGGACCACATCCTCGGATTGTAAGGGGTCAGTGTTTCCCTCTCCGTCCGCCATTATCTGCTATTTAGAAATTAAATAGTAGATGTAAATGTTTAGGTGGCAAAAGAAAATCAGAAAATCTCTTTTTCCTGATAAGCTTTACTCTTATTTAGTGATTTATCAATTAAACGTGCGTTATTTTCTAGCAAAATGAGTAAACTAATCAACTCTGTGAATATATGTAACTGTATCTTATTTAAAAGTTTCTAAATTTTTATTATGTACCTATTTCTCAAGGATTTACCAGTGAATAAAAATTTGTTTGGCAAAAGCCCTTTGCATAAATACCTTCATAACTTTTAAAACGCAAGATAACAGTGTATATTCAGCTTTGAGGAAGTTTTTTAACTCA
This sequence comes from Nematolebias whitei, assembly GCF_014905685.2. Taxonomy (NCBI): domain Eukaryota; kingdom Metazoa; phylum Chordata; class Actinopteri; order Cyprinodontiformes; family Rivulidae; genus Nematolebias; species Nematolebias whitei. The sequence continues at coordinate 1,926 of NW_023626289.1, forward strand.
AAAAATGCCTTTCAGAAAAATAAAACGTTTAATGTCACTCTTTACCTAAAAACGAAGTGAAAACCTGTGATCCCACGTATTCTCCACAAGATGTCAGCAGATCCTCAACAATTTTAACCCAGACACTGTTTGTGACGTCCACTAGGGGTGCTATAACTTCCTGTGGCGTCCGGTCGTTAGCTTATTAGCTAAAATTAGCATCGGCTAGCGTAGTTCAAAAGCATCATTTTATGACGGTCTCTAAACTCAAACGTGGCGAACTTTCAGCGAATATGCTTCGAATGAATGTAAACAGCGTTTCAGAACACAGCTTTAATGCGCTTTCCAGCGTTAAAAAGCAGATTTTATTCCCTATGAAAACGAGTCTTCATTTCCGGGTGACGTGATTGACACTTCCCTCATCCAAACAGAACGTTACACACGGTCTTTCTCAACCAATGACGCAGCGTAGGGGTGAGGGGAGGTGACGTCAGTCAACCTTTCTCAGCAAATCAGAGCTTTCCACAGCAGCAAACAACCAACCACGAAGCGTTAGCAATAACCAGCATGTTAGATTCAGCCTGAAGCTATTTTCATCACTCATCGTCTTTTAAACCATCAAAATGCACTTTCTCTGCTAAAAATGTAACGAATCAACTCTGAGCTGCCCGGAGTCTGCCACTCCGGTCTCAAAACGTCTTTCTAGCTATTTAACAACTCGTTCGAACTTTCCAGAACCGATTCGGAACCACAGAACCGAATCGGACCAGAACAGCGTCCGGAACACAGTTTAAACAGAATAAAGCGTTTCCACAGCTCAAAGCCAGCTTATGTTACACATACAGACGTACAATTCAGCTTTATAAAGACTCAATGACACAATTTCAGCTTTTAAAACATTGCCAGCGTAACCCAAGCGCGCAGCTCCAATTGCGCTGCGTAAAGACGCACGGATTCAACTGTTATTTTACAACACATGCCAACATGAAAATCAATTAGCACACGAGTTACAGTCCATTTATGAGCACGTGACGGGCCACCAGTTGTAGATGAACAGATGCTGGGATATATTCATCATTTAACGCGGGTTC
>NW_023626290.1:0-2995 GCF_014905685.2 Nematolebias whitei
ACGAAACGTTTCTAGATTTTTTTGCTTTGTTTTGTTTTTTGTTTTTTTGAATGTCCAGAGGACCAGATTTAACTTTTTTGGACTAGAGTCATATGTTAAACCACAATGTCAATGTGTCTAAAAGTCCTCACTGATAACGCACAATAAATCTGGTGCAGATCGGATGTTGTATCACTGAGCTAAACTGTAGGAAAAATGTAGGTGGCGCTGTGGAGGCCATTGGCCAGTTATCATGGATTCTTGTTGAAGGGGTGGATGACAATCGATCATAGTGATTTTGGTGCACCTCGGCTTAAATCTGTGAAATTTAGAGCCAAACGTATTGTAACGGCGTCACTTCTGAATTCGCCACGCCACCACGCCCACATCCTCCAGCAAAAACATTTTGTGCTTTAAAGCAAGTCAGACCAACTTGGTAGATGTCTTCTAACACTGGATAATCCTGATTAGGTCAAGGATGTCAGAGAAGAAGCATTCCAAGCTAAACAAGTGACTTCCTGTTCTGAGAGGGCGGGGCTTTGATGACATCAGAATATGACCACAGAAGATCGTCGGGCATCAAACAGGGATGACTCATGCCAAGTGTGGTGCGTTTCGGTCTGTCAATGTGAAAGTTGTAGCGTTTAGAAATTTATGGTGTGAAGCTCAACTTTGATGCCTGGCCACGCCCCTTTAACATAAACGAAAACGCAAGCTTTTGATAAGTTTTACTCCCCAATGTGTTAAGGGCATATTAACCAAGTTTGAAGGCATTCCATAAAAATCCCTCAGAGGAGTTCATTAAAATGTGCCATTAGAAATGGCCAAAATTGAACCTTTGACCCAAAATGGCCGGCTTCCTGTTGAGTTTGGACCAGGGCTCCAAGAGACTTTTTCACAGGTCTTGAGAAGATACAGATGTTCCCCGAGTTTCAGAATTATCGGTCCAGAAATGGCTTGGGGCTGAGGTTCTAGGGGGCGCTGTGGAGGCTATTGGCCACTTATCATGGCTTCCTATTCAAGGGATGGATAATGATCGATCATACTGATTTTGTTGCACCTCGGTTCAAAACTGTGGAATTTAGAGCCAAATGTATGGCAACGACGTTACGTCTTATTTTGCCACGCTGCGCCGTCCACATGCTCCACTGAAAACTGTCAGTGTTGGAAAGCAAATTACATCAACAAGTCTTTGGTCACTGGACACACTATCATGCTGATCAGGTAACAGGGGTCAGATAGGGACCGTTCAACGTAAAACTTTGTTCTTCCTGTTGTCAGGGGGCGTGGCTTAAGGGATGTCATGATTTGACCATTCAGTATTGCAGGGGACCGGATGTGGATCAATCACTGAAGGTTTGATGTCTCAGACAGTTTCATGTAGGAGCTATTAGCGTTTCGTTTTCCACGGAGAGATGTCAAACTTTGAGGTCTGGCCCCGCCCCTTCAGCATGCTCCAAAACAAACCGTTTCGATAACGTTGCGTCCCCCATGCCTTTTGACAAAAATGGCCAAGTTTGAAACCGACTGAGCGAAATCCCTAGGAGGAGTTCGTTCAAATGTGGAGGCTGTAAACCGCCAAAAAGGTGTGAAAATTGGGCCGGCATTCCAAAATGGCCGTCTTCCTGTTTATCGTACAACGTTGGTGCCAGAGGGTTTTCTGTGCATCTTGTGGAATTGGACAAGCGTACCAAATGTCATGTTTCTATGACAAACTAAGGCTAATGCAGAGGGTATTTTGAAAATTTCTAGGTGTCGGTCTTGAGCTGTTTCTGTTGCATTTTTTGCCACGCCCTTAAAATACATAATTTTTCACCAGTCCTGATGCGTCCACCAAATTTGGTGACTTTTGGGATATGATAAGGCCCCCAAAACACCAAATCATTTGGCGGAAAAAAAATGCAGCTGGGGCCTGAACAGAGCGATTACAATAGGCCTTCACAGCGCTTCGCTGCTCGGGCCTAATGAGCAAATTTGAAAAGAAGTGGGATAAAGTAAAGGTAAAGGAGAAAATCTTAGGGGAAGTAATTGAATCTATAGAAAAACACTAAGTGTTTGAAAATGTGGCAAGGAAAAGCTGAATGGCAAGGCCGAAAAACTAAAGTTTCTGAATTGTGTGCGTGTGTGTGTGTGGGTGGTGGTGGGGGTGGGAATCTCAGTGGGACAATGACAGAAAATATAATGCTTCACGGCCAGAGGTCAAGTCAGCCTCTGGGCCACTTCCATATAGGCCTTTAGGTGCTTTACCTTTGTCCCCTTCTCCCCCATTACAGGAAGAGGTCCAGGCACTGAAACTGAACCCTGATTTGGACTCTTGCCCTCTGGTCGCATCACTTTCACAACCAGATGCTTATTCACTCGCGGGAGCTGCTGCTGCTCCAGCATCATCACTTCCCCCACCTCCAGACTCCTCTATAGCCTCTGGTCCCTCTGCATGTAACAGACAGCAGATGCACAGAAACAGGAAGGAAGATGACAGTGAAACAGAGCCCGTTTTCACTGATGCAATGGTTGAGGTGGCTGGCACAACAGGACCAATACTGGTCCACAGACCATGGACAGATGCTGACGTCACAGAAGCTTCAGTCATGTTGCCTTCTCCAACTGAGAATGGTGCCAAGTTTAAATGGTAAATGGACTGTACTGTACTTATATAGCGCCTTTCTATCTTATGGAGATACTCAATGTGCTTTACACTATAATCTGTGTCCTCATTTACCCATTCATACGGCACTCTACTAGATTTATTTATTTATTTATTTATTTTTATTTTATTTATTTATTCATTTATTTATTCATTTATTTATTCATTTCATTTAATTTCCAATAAAAACACAAATACAATTTCAAAAAATTAAAGAAAAACAAATATAAAATGAAAGGAAGCAGAAGAAGAAAATTTCTTATCATATCTGCTCCCTCATAAACAAAATCAATTCAAACTATCAATTTAAACATAAACCTTCATATATAATACATCAAAATACATAACTCATCAAAATTTCATACTTAACAA
>NW_023626291.1:0-2995 GCF_014905685.2 Nematolebias whitei
AGAAACAGTTACAGATTTTCACAAAGTTGGAAAAAGTTTACTCATTTGCTAAAAGGATAGTGCACGTTTAATTGATAAATCACTAAATAAAAGTAAATACATCAGACAAAGAGACTTTGCTGATTTTATTTATTTTGAAAAACCTAAAACATTAAAATTCTCCTGTTTAATCTTTAAATAGAAGAAAAATGACAAGCGAAGAAGATGAAGACAACTTTTCAAAACCAACAAATGATGATATCATTTTGGGGGCCTTACATATTTTGACAAATCCACTAATTGGCAAAGAAATACAACAATTAGAACAACTTGATGAAGCTCAAAGACAAGAAGAGCTGAAAAGTTTGGCCGCAGGAACATTAAATACAGAGAGTAAAAAGCTTAGCCTTGAACGGTTAGCAAAAATCTCTCTGCTTCTAAAAGCTGAATTGGATGAACGGTCGGAACGCCTTGACTGGATGTCTAAAACACATGAGAGGGATCTCTCAGAAATGCAGGCGTCACTAGAAGCAAAATCTTATGAAAAGATTAAAGAAATAGACCGTCAGTACAAAGCCACGTGTGCAGATAACGATGTGCTACAACAACAGTTGCAGCTTGCAAAAACTGAACTGGAACAATGCAAAATAGATAAACAAAATCTACAAAAGCTACATATGCGCTTAGAAGGTGACTACTGTACATCCCAGGAACATTTAAAAAAATGTGAGGCGAAACTAATAGCAGCAATAGAAAAAGGTCAGAATGTTGTTCAAGGTGACCTGGAATCCAAACCAGACCTTGAACAAAGTCGGACTAATACACCAATTACTCAACGACCTCTTTACTCACACAGTGCTTTTAGACCCATCCAATCACCTACACAAACGGGCAGAGTAACACCCCCACAACTGATCACGCATGTGAGACCATTGATATCTTCTCCATCAATGGATGACTTGCAAAAAATCTCAAAATATGTACAACGTTTCATCCCTGAACCGTTGGGCTCCGCTGGAACAAAAGCGTACCTCAGAGATCTGGATTTCAGATTGAGAGCTTATCCAAACGCTACGGTAGAAGATAAAATCAGTCTGATACGACTCACTTCGGACAGAGAGGTGTTTACCTTCATCGAGCGTCTACCAGATGCAACGAGAAGGGATTACAAACTTCTGTGTGAAGCTCTGATTAAAGAGTACGACTCCTGCGCAGGGCCTGCTGGGTATCCAGCCGCAGACAAGGTCACGCAGGGCAAGAATGAACATCCAAAAGTTTATTACAAAAGAATCTTCCAAGCTTATTTTGGTAGCAGAAATGAAACCGGAATGGAGGAAGAAGAAGGTTTTAAATTTGTTTTCAGCAAAAATCTCCATCCTGACATTCAAACGTCAGTGCAAATGATGGCAAATTACAGAGAAAAATCCATCAGTGAGATTAAACAGTGCGCTGTGAACGTGTTTGAGGCACGTTGTCATGCCAAGACGCCCATAGAAGTGTTTCCTGGTGTAAAGGTTAAACCCCACTCCCTAGAATTAGAAGGAAGGCGTTCATCGCCACCCCCTCCTAAAAAGGGAGAAAAAAGGCAGTATTTTCAGACTAACAAACCGCATCATGAAGGTGCACGCTGGGATAAAAAGGCTCCTCCTTCAGAGGACGAACGTGATTATCGTAAATGGGACCAGCGGAGGACGCAAAAAAATGGGAACCGAGAGGAACCCCAAAAAGACGTACCTAGCCGCCCCCCACCTCGGACGAAACGTCCAGAGGCGAAAAAATCACAAAAATCCCAGAAAAAAGGCCCTCCACCTCTGAGCTCGGAAGAGACAGAAAAATTGCGTGAAATGTTAGAAGATTTGAAACACACTGACAAGGGAAGCCGACCAAAAGCACTATGCAGTGAGGTACTCACTACTACATCTCTGGGCGCGAATGACAACACTACAGATGTCGGTGAAACACACCAAGACGTTGCTGTTGTTGCCTCAAACAACCCCTCATCGGATGAAAGGGGGGTAATCACACGCACAAACGATGACGAGTCATCGCAAGCTGAACACGCAGAAACAGCTACAGCTGTGCTGACGGTTCAGACAAACCAAGATTACACAAGCATTTCTGAACGCATGAAGAAGCGTCAGAAAAAACCCAAGAGGTTTCTGTGTAACTTTATCAGAAAGGGGGCCGCCAAAACGGCGTACCTGTCAGTAACACTCGAAGGTGTCCTCACACACGAAGCACTCCTGGACGGTGGGGCAGACATAACAATTATGTCAGCTAAACTGTTCGAGGAGCTGAGGACAGCCGCAGCCGAGAAAAACAGGATAATACCTCTATCTGATTGTGCTATAGAAATGCAGGGTCTCTCGGAGAATAAAACAACCCTGACAGCTATAGCAATGGTTCACATGCAGATTGGCAATATGACACTGTACCACCCGGTACACGTGACCCATGTTGACTCATTCCCATTTTTGGTTGGCCAGGATTTTATAAATCGCTTTAATGCGATTATAGATTATGGTGATCAAACAATGTGGACAAAAGTGAGCAAACCACTGCCAATAGAAACGCCTCCGGAGTGTGACACAGACTGCCCAACAGCAGGTACCGCGGAAGGCACAAAGGACTCCTCAGCCGAGGACACGAGCCCGGTGAGTACTCCTCTGACACCATGTGAAACCAAAGAAACCCAAGTGGTCCAAACTCTGACTCAACAAGACAGCCTCCTCTGTGAGCTGGAACAGTCAGAGTCCACCAAACACTACCTACCACTGGTAGTTAAGGGTGTAGAGATCCAAGGGTCCCACACCAACGATGCTGTACTGTCTCTGTGGACAGATAAATCAGCAATTAACCGAGCTTTCTACGAAACCTTGGTTCACAAACACGTTGGTCTAGAACTAATTAAAAAAGCTTTCCGCTTTCCATTAGTTCCCAATAGTTCACAGGTAATGACCGCAGAAGGAGTCATTAACCTAAAACTGAACTGGAATCAACGAGAACTGGTTCACCC